>NC_135959.1:43646764-43759264 GCF_053455715.1 Rhinoraja longicauda | reverse complement strand
CACAGAAGGTGGTGGGGGTGTGGAATGCGCTGCTGGAGAAGATAGTTAAGGCAGGTAGTAACCACTGGGAGAAAACTCAGGGAGAACGTGTAATCTCTGTACAGACAGCACCTGAGGTCAGGATCGAACCAGGGTCTCTGGTGCTACTCGACCAGCTCTACCTAGGCAGCAACTCTACCAGCTACTATGCTGCCCTCCTCTAATGCCAGTACACTACCATCGGCTTTACCAGGGAGTGTCGCTTTATCTTTTATCATGCAATTCTGCATTCATTTTCTCAGCTGCATCTGTGAGATAAAAATGAGGGTGTGATTCGGGAGGATAAAGGAAATGTGGAAAACATCCATCACACGTCTGATGTGTGAGCTGAACGCAATAGACTTTTAATTAGCACCACGGAAAAAAGCTGGAACAGTGCAGAGATTGATTTCTTCGGAATCGATTTCACCACATTATCTTTGAATGTAATTTAGTGCCTGTAACAGGGTACACAGAAAAGAGTGATCGCTCCACATCAGCTGCAGCTCACAGCGGTTCAATGAATTAAGTTGTCAGTTAACTCTGGATAAATGTATTTGATGCAGGTGCAGGATTTCAGCAAAGGGAACAAGGAGCGGCACGGTGGCGCAGCAGTAGAGTTGCTGCTTTACAGCGTCAGATATATGGGTTCAATGCTGATTACGGGTGTTGTCTATACAGAGTTTGTATGTCCTCCCTGTGACCATGTGGGCTTGCTCCAGGTGCTACAGTTTCCTGTGGATGTGTAGAGGAGAGGGGAGGGGAATGTAAGTAGAAATTTCTTAAAATGAGAGAATTCAATGTTCATACCCCTGGATTGTAAGCTGTCCAAGGGGAATATGAGGTGCTGTTCCTCCAATTTGCGTGTGGCCGCACTCTGCCAATGGAGGAAGCCCAGGACAGAAAGGTGTGTATGGGAATGGGAAGGAGAGTAGAAATGTTTGGCAACCGGGAGATCCCGTGGGCCTAGGCAGACCGAGTCTACATTTGGTCATGCAGGAGCCCACATCGGGCTCACAGAATGCAGTAGATGAGGTCAGAGAAGGTGCATGTGAACCCCTGTCTAACCTGAAAGGACTGTCAAAGTCCCTGGACAGAGTCGAGGCAGCAGGTATCGGGACAAGTGTTGCATCTCCTGCGGTTGCAGGGGAAAGTACCTGGGGAGGAAGTGGTTTGGGTGGGAAGGGATGAGTGAAGCAAAGAGTTGCAGAGGAAGATGCTAAGGGGTGGAGATGGGAAGGTGATTGCTGGTGGAATCTCTGAGGAGGTGACGGAAATGTCGGAGGATGATGTGTTGGATGTGGAGGCTGGTGGGGTGAAAGGTGAGGACCAGGGCAACTCTGTCATGTTGCTTCTGAGGGGAAGGGACATTTCCTTTTCTTCCCAAAATAGTCTTGCAATTCTCAAGCTACCTATTAGAATGCATTTTCATTTTCAGTGGTTTCCATCATTTATAAACTTGCTTCTGTCCTTCCTTTAATAACCAGCTGGTGAAGCTTTACAAATGGGTGATGTTACTTGGCTATCAAAGGCTGCCTCCCTTTGATCTGAACCATGCATAGTGATCCTGCAGTCGGGAATTCTGCACATTTGTTATTGCTTGTTCCGTTCTGCAGCCACAGTGATTTTATAGAGTCCATGAGATAAGGTAGGTTTACGAGATGATCCCAGGGATGATACCCACATTCAAAACATCACTGAAGTCTCACCTCTTCAGCACTGCCTTCAACCACTGAAGATCACCTCACCTTCTGTCTCCTTTCTCTGTTCGTTTACTTATTTATCTATTTATTCACTTCTCTATGTTCTAGAAATCCCTGTAAAGCGTCTTTGAGTGTTTGAAAAGCGCTATATAAATGTAATGCATTATTATTATTATTATTATGATTGGGTTAACATATTTGACAGCACATGTTTGACAGCACTGGGCTTGTACTCACTGGAGTTTAGTAGGATGAGGGGGACCTCAGTGAAACTTACCGGATAGTGAAAGGCCTGGAAAGAGTGGATGTGGGGAGGATGTTTTCACTAGTGGGAGAGTCTAGGACCAGAGGCTCAGCCTCAGAAGAAAAGGACGTACCTTTAGAAAGGAGATGAGGACGAATTTCTTTAGTCAGACGGTGGTAAATCTGTGGAATTCATTGCCACAGGAGGTTGTGAAGGTCAAGTCAATGGCTAATTTTAAGCTGGAGATTGGCAGATTCTTGACTAGTACAGATGTCAGGGGTTATGGGGAGAAGGCAGAAGAATGGGGTGAGAGGAAAAGATAGATCAGCCATGATTGAATGGCAGAGTAGGTTTGATGGGCCAAATGGCCTAATTCTGCTCCGACAACCTTTGAACATGAATTTATGAAAAATTACTTTATTTATTACTTCTTCGCTGGCCATTGCCAATTTGGGTTTAGGTTTATTATTGTTATGTGAGGTACAGTGAAAAGCTTTTGTTTTGCATACTATCCAATCTGATCATACTAATATACTGTATTAATAATATAATACTATACATAAACACAATCAAGCCAAACACTAGTACAAATGGTAGAGCAAAGGGGAAGATACAGATTACAGAATATAGGTCTCAGCATTGTAGCGCATCAGCTCCATAGACAAAGT
The DNA here is from genome assembly GCF_053455715.1 of Rhinoraja longicauda. NCBI lineage: Eukaryota > Metazoa > Chordata > Chondrichthyes > Rajiformes > Arhynchobatidae > Rhinoraja > Rhinoraja longicauda. The sequence continues at coordinate 43,756,631 of NC_135959.1, read as the reverse complement.
CCAATGTCGTCAATGGGGTAGAGGTGAATCAGACAGAACCCCAGCTTATGGAAGGACAAAAGCCTGATAACGGAGGGGAAGAAACTGTTCCTGAGTCTTGTGATGCGCTCTTTCAAGCTTCTGTACCTTCTGCCGGACAGGAGCAGGGAGAAGAAGGAATGACCGGGATGGGTCAAGGCTTTGACAATGTTGGCTGTTTTCCTGAGGCAGCATGTCGTGTAGATGGAGTCAATGGTGGGCAGTCTGGTTTGTTTGATAGACTGGGCTACATCCACAAATCTCTACAATTGTGCTGTATCTTAAAGTGGAATTTGGACACCGCTAGACTGCTGGTAATTTAATTTTGTTTATTTTAGAGATCAAGGTTCAAGGTTCATGGTATTTTATTGTCACGTGTACCAATTAAGGTACAGTGATATTCGATTTACCATACAGCCATACTAAAAAAAGCAACAAGGTACACAACTACATAAAAGTTAACATAAACATCCACCACAGTGGATTCCCCATATTCACTGTGATGGAAAGCAATAAAGTCCAATCTTTTTCCCTCTTTATTCGCCCGCATGGAAACAGAACCTTCAGCCCACTGAGTCCACGTCGACCATCGATCACCCACACACTAATTCTATGTTATCCCACTTTTCCATCCTACATGCTGTGGACAACGTACAGAGCTAATTAACCTACAATCCTGCACGTCTTTCTACTCTGAGTAACATTTATAGGTGACACATAAAAAGCACTATAAAAAGGTGACAACATTTGAATGTATCATTCTTCTGAAAATGGATTTGACCATATAATGTTCCACAATTCATTAGCTATACAAAATATAATCAATCCACAGAACCTCAAGTAGAGTACTTTGTGTAATCGCTTTTGCCCAAGATAATAGCTTTTGATCACACCTGCTGTTGTTTCTGTACAACAAGAATTAAATTAATTTCCATTGAAAGATGTTATGTTTAGTAAGTTTCTTCAATCAAAATTTCAATATAATTCCTACCTTAATATAGCAATCTATAATTAAGCTACAAATTTAGATCATTGAACCTCACACGAAATAAATCAATGACATAGTTGATAGTTCCAGAATTGAGTAAAGTTGTCATTTAATATTTAAATGTGCCTTGACACTGTACGTTGAGTTAATACTTTACAGTAAAGCTTTGTAAGGTATTAACTCAACTTTACCAGATTTCATTTTAACATGACTTTAACATTTATTTATTAAATAGCATTCAGCTTGTTTGGATCCTTAATGTAAAATTTGTTGTCATCAACCTTAATATGGCCAGTTTAAAGTTTGATTTGATTTGTAGACAAAATGAAAGTAAATAATTAATTGATTTTTTTAAATGGTTTTCAAAATATAAATTTTCCTTCATGTAATATCTTTGAAATAATTAATGAAAATGCCATGGGTCTGCGCTTGGTCTCGCCGATATACAGGAAGCCACATCAGGAACACTGGATGCAGTAGATGAGGTTAGAGGAGGTGCATGTGAACCTTCGTCTCACGCAGAAGGACTGTTGGGGTCTGATGGACTGTCGGATGGAGGCGAGGGAAGAGGTATATATTTTCTCAAGCAATTTGTTGAATAATAATTCAATTATCGATTAAATTAGAGAGTACAATAATTTACACAATGAACCCCTAGTTTAAATAGAAATGGAGACACAACGAACTGCAGATGCTGGAATCTTGAGCAAAATGCAAAGTGCTGGAGGAACTCAGCAGGTCAGGCAGCATCTGTGGTGGGAATGGACAAGCGACGTTTCGGTTCAGTCTGAAGAAGTGTCCAGACCCGAAACGTCATCTGTCCATTTCCTCCACAGAAGCTGCCTGACCCACTGAGTTCCTCCAGCACTTTGTCTTATGCATGTAAATGGAAATGTTTGGAAGATTATTACTTTGATTACCAATTGCTTTAAACATCAATTATAAATATTTGCATATAGTAACAAGTTGTAATAATACCAAAATAATAATATTCATGACATGTTGCAAAGATTAATAGATAAATATGGAGAATGTCAAAACCAGTGGAAGTCTAATGTTTTCTGAGCTTAGTTTATTGTCACGTGTATCGAGGTGCAGTTGCGTGATGACCAGTCAGCGGAAAGACAATACATGATTACAATCGAGCCATCCACTGTGTAGATATACATGATAAAGGGAGTAAAGGGAATAACGTTTAGTGCAAGATAAAGTCTAGTAAAGTTCAATCAAAGATAGTCCGAGGGCCTTCAATGAGATAGATAGTAGCTCAGGACTGCTCTCTAGTTGTTGGTCGGATGTTCAGTTGCCTGATAACAGCTGGAAAGAAACTGTCCCTGAATCTGGAGGTATTTTTACACTTGTATACCATTTGCCTGATGGGAGAGGGGAGAAGAGGGAGTAGCCAGGGTGTGACTTGTCCTTGATTATGCTGGTGGCCTTGCTAAGGCAGCGTGAGTTGTAAATGGAGTCAATGGAAGGGAGGTTGATTTGTGTGATAGTCTGTGCAGCGTCCACAATTTTCTGCAATTTCTTGCAGTTTTGGATGGAGCTGTTCCCAACCAAGCTGTGATGCATCCTGATAAAATGCTTTCTACGGCGCATCTGTAGAAGTTGGTGAGAGTTGTTGGGAACAAGCTGAACTTCCTAAGCCTTCTAAGAAAGTAAAGGCTCTGGTGTGCTTTCCTGGTCAAAACATAAGATAAGTAAATCATGTAATCACGTCATAGATCAGTCGTTGTCTGAAAGAGCAAGTTAGGTTAACGATTTGACTGAGAAATGTCAACACAATTCTTCATCTTTGTCTCCCTCTTTACATTGCTGACACTTCCAATATATTCCATTATCTTGACTAACCCATCTCAGGGTGATCACGAGAGCTTGTGGGATAAATTAGCCACATTTATCACCTCCACTTTCCTGCACCATACTGAAATATGAAGTGATAAAAACATTGATTTTGATGAAGTGGTTGTGGGTTGAAACAAACTGTCTCAGGGAATTTCACCTTTATGATTAAATGCTAGGAGTGTTACAGCCCAGACGTATGAAGAACCCAGCAGTATCCTGTCAGTCTGTAGAAGGGTCCCGACCCGAAACGGCACACATCATTTTTCTCGAGAGATGCCATCTGACCCGTTGAGTTACTCCAGCACTTTGGGCCTATCTTTGGTATAAACCAGAATCTACAGTTCTTTGTTTCTACAAACAGGTCGCTAATTTTCTTTTAAAAATCGAGACAGTAAACAAAACTAGTAATGGAAAACTAGAGCTTTTGTTACAATAGATGGGTGATTCATTAAAAAGTAATCTCAATTAGAGATGCAGTATGGATACAGGCCTTCAGCCTACCGAGTCCATATCAACTATCGATCAACCATTGATGTCTGAAGAAAGGTCTCAACCCGAAACATCACCTATCCGTGTTCTCCAGAGATGCTGCCCGACCTGCTGAGTTATTTCAGTGTTCTTTTGTGGATCACCCATTCACACTAGCTCTATGTTATCCCACTTTCTCGTACACTCCCTACGCAATCACAGAAGCCAATTAACCCACGAATCCGCACGTCTTTGCAACGTATGGGGGGGAAACCAGAGCACCCGGAGGAAACCCATGCCGTCACAGGGAGAACATGCAAACTAAACCCAGGCAGCACCCGAGTTGAACCAGGGATCGAACCAGGTCTCTGGTGCTGTGAGGCTGTGTTTCTACCAGCTGTGCCACTGTGCCACCCTCTGCTCACACCTGGCTCTGGAGAAACCAGCTTAAGATACAACAATGAGACTGGTACTTTTCCCCTATTCTGTTTAATGTAAATGGGGTTGGCCACAAAGAGGCCTGGAGATTATTGTGCCAAATAGAGAGACATCTTCGGTTCTACATTGGCATGGGAAACCCCAAATGTGAAAAAGCAAATAACATTTTTTAAACAATTATTTGCCGAGTCTGAACATTTTTGAAATTTCATAAAGAAATTAGGTCTAGGTGTTTAGAAAAGAACTGCAGATGCTGGTATATACTGAAGATAGACACAAAGTGCTGGAGTAACTCAGTGGGTCAGGCAGCATCTCTGGAGAAGAAGAATGGGTAATGTTTCAGGTCGGGACCCTGCTTCAGTCCCAACCCAAAATGTCACCCATCCCTTTCCTTCAAAGTTGCTGCCTGACCTGCTGAGTTACTCAATCACTTTGTAGGTTTAGGTGTATTATGGTTTATTATTGTCACCTGTAATGAGGTACAGTGAAAAGCTTTATTTTTCATGCTATCCAATCAAAACATAATATGCACATAAATCCAATCAAGCCAACTTAAGTACAATAGACAGAGCAAAGGGGAAGATACAGAGTGCAGAATATACAGTAGTTCTCAGCATTGTGGCACCAGTTTCAGAGACAATATCCGCAATGGAGAAGTGGTGAATCGGACAGTACCCTAGCTAATGGGAGAACCATTCAGAAGCCTGATAACAGAAGATAAGAAGCTGTTCCTGAGTCTGGAGGTGCATGTTTCCAAGCTTCTTCTGCCTGACGGGTACAGGAAGTAGATGAATGTAAAATTCATTGAAAAAGGTCATTGCCAACACAAAATATATAAGCTATCATGAAAACCTTGGAATGGAATGAATAATTTTTCCAACTGTATTTAGTTTTAAGAGCTGAATTCCCTTGGCTTCAACGAGTGACAGATGCAATCCAACGTAAAATTAATGGAAAGATCTTTTTTAGTAAGCTTAGGGAAGATTTTCAGTAAGCATCAATGTGATGTGTAGCATGTGTACATATTTAAAATGATGTTTATGTATTAATAATCTTTGATAAATCATTATTGGGATATTATTTGAAAGTTAGGGTTTTTTGTGTCATTCCATTAACCTTCGAGTGATAGGTTTTGAATTAAATATTTCATAAAGATGCATCACTACAATATAACACCACGCTGGGATCTAATTTTTGTCTGCCAGATCCAACATTCCATTGCAGCTAACAGATAATCAGATTGAAAGGATGTAAAATGAGCTATGAGTCACATTCATCTATTTCTGCTCTCTCTGAAAACCAATTCACCCTATTGTCATTTTGACCTTGCTGAACAAATGCCCGACAAAATGTCTTGAGGAAAATCAAAACCATAAATAACTTGATAGTAATGGTTCAAATGAACAGAGAATAACACCAACCGAGTATTTTGAACAGCTTTATTGACTATTAATTTCAGTCGGAACGGCACAAAGGTAGAGTTTTTGCCCCTCAGAGCCAGAGACCTAGGTTCGATCCTGAACTCAGGTGCTGTCTGTGTTGAGTTTGTACGTTCTCCCCGTGACCACGACGATTTTCTCCGGATTATCCGGTTTCCTCCCACTTCACAATGACGTGCAGTTTTGTAGGTTAATTGGCTTCTGTAAATTGCCCTTAGTGTGTATGGAGTGGATGTGAAAGTGGAATAACATAGAACTAGTGAGCGGCTGATCACGGTAGGCGTGGACTCAGTGGGTAGAAGGGCCTGTTTCCTCATTGTATCTCTAAACTAAATTAAACTCTAACTTTCTTCCCCCTCCCCCCACCGCAATCAGTGTGAAAAAATGTCCCCACACGACACGTCACCCATCCATGTTCACCAGATACTTTGCTTAACCTGCTGAGTTACTCCAGCACATGGTGTGCCTTTTTTTATATTGATTTAACACCTTTAGATTATCTTAGGTATCCTAGAGACAGCTCGCATTGTCTCTAAAAAAGCTTGTTGATATGCAGCAGCAGAATTTGATATCTAGAAAAAAATATTGGCATGGGCTTGAGAAAGATGGTTGTCCTTTTACCTCTACACCTTTTTTTCCAGCAAGAAAACAACATTGAAACAATCGAATAGAAAATAAAGTTACCGTTTGGGTAAAAGGTGAAATATATATTTGTTTCCAAACACCTTTATTCAACAGCAGGAGTTAAGGCTGCTCGACAACTGAAGAAAATTATTTCACAAACCTAAAAAAGGTTCTGTAAGAACTGCCAAAAATAGATTTCAAGCTGCCAGGTATATTCAATGCTTTGTGTAGCACAGAAAAATCAAGTCAAAGCGGTTTCAAATGTAGTTCCCTGTGGGCTAAACTGATACTGTAGGAAAATAAATGCTCAGATTACAATGCGCCATTGGTCCAGGGTGGTTTGTGCCTGTAGAGGACACTATTTGTGCTGCTACCTGCTACAGGTCCACCACCGATTTTCCAGCACCTTTGGTTCCAGAGCCTTTCTCAATGATCTGTTTTGCCGGACCAATAGAGGTCACGGCCTTGAGGGGGCTGAAATAATGACTTGCAAATTCGACCTTGGAAGTCGGCTATGGGAACGGATATGCTGGCTCTGGCTGGGCTGGAGTTCCAGAGCCCCAGCCACAGGCGGCAAAATCTTCCCGGCAATCACCGTGGAAGTCCCGATGAGGTCTGAATCGGCCGCCTCACCCGTTCTAGGTGCCACATTTTCGGGGGGACTTCCAGGGGGGGATATCAAGTGCGATCTCGTAATTTTGTCTGAACTAAAGGTGGTTCTAGACCTAGACGGATATGATCGTGGCGTTTAAGCAACTTTTTGAGAGGCACACGAATATGCAGAGGACAGTGGGATACGGATCATGTGTAGGCAGAGGAGTTTAGTTCAAGAGTCAACAGTGTTTTATTGCCATATGTACCGAAATGGAACATTGAAATTCTTACTTGCACGAGCACAATAGGTTTGTAAACACAGTACTCAATAGATTGTATAATGAACAAAGAAAAAAAAGTTCCATAAATTAAAAAAACAATACATTGCAAACCAAAACAAAGCCCAAAGTCCCTAGTGCAACCAAGACAGTTTGTAGTTTAGTTGTTTGTCTCGGCACAGATATTGTGGGCTGAAAGGCTGCAGTGTTGGGTGTTCTATGTTAGTTGTTTACTTGCTGCAGTAAAGGAACAAATGAATTGATCACCGGTGGGCAAACCTTGTCACCCCGTCGTGGAGTAAACAGCTCAGAAAGAGGAAATGGGACGATGAGGCAAACGGATTCATTGTAGTCAAGTTTGCAGCCAGGAATTTGCGAGGAATAACTGCATTTATGGGGTTCTGTTTCTCATCAGGATTGATGGAAATTTAGGCTCCCTGCTGTGAGAAATAATACGACTGATATTTCTAAATGACTGCTGCTGAGACGTTGAATGCGTTAAGACTCATTTAACTCAATAAAGGCTACTGCAACTGAAATAATTGACTCCAAGAACTTTCCACAGCGATAGAAATGTTCTCAGTTGAATGATGATATCCATTATCAACTGGGGTACCAAAATACTATTGGTTTACGGTTATATTTGATAGAATTCTCGCTTGAACGAAAAGTCAGGCTTTACCTGTGAAACCACATCCGTACACTTTACATTTCTTTTTGTAAACCAGCATCCGCAGCTCCTTATTTCTACGGGCATCATTCCTTTTCCGATTCCTGAGGACACCATTCCCATCACAATTCCTTAGTTGTGGACACAGCCCAGACCATTATGCAAACCAACCTCCATTCCATTGAGGCCACCAGCATAATCAAGGACGAGTCGCATCCCGGTCACTCCCTCTTCTCCCCTCTCCCATCAGGCAAGTGGTACAGAAGTGTTAAAATGCATACCTCCAGATTCAAAGACAGTTTCTTCCCAGCTGTTATCAGGTAGGTCAACCACCCTACCAACATTGAGAGCAGTCCTGAGCTACTATCTACCTCATTGAAGACCCTCGGACTATCTTTAATCGGACTTTACTGGACTTTATCTTACACTAAATGTTATTCCTATTATCCTGTATCTGTACACCGTGGATGGCTTGATTGTAATCATGTATAGCCTTTCCACTGGATTACACGCAACAAAAAAACTTTTCATTGTACCTCGGTACAAGTGACAATAAACTAAACTAAACTAAACTACCCTGAACTAAACTAAACTAAACTAAACTGAAATAAAATAAAATAAAATAAAATAAAATACACTATCTGTGAAACTACATCCATATAGACTACACCCATTTTGTTGTAAACCAGCATCTACATTTTCTTGTTTCTACATCTAAACCACATCCCGAATGAGTTCGCACCAGTTCACAGGAGGAGAGGAAAGGAAAGAATACTCAAAAGATAGATGAATGAGAGTACTTCAGTGCAATCTTACAATACAATGTTCTAACAATCACATGTGACACATTGTCACACTCTGAGTAATGGCAATGTGTAACTGAGTCTGGCTTGTCAAAACCTCTCGCAGAAATAAGAGCTCTCTGTAATCTTTCACTCAATGTGATTTATGCTTCAAATTTTCAACCAGCAATAAAAAGGTGTTATATACTGAGAGTGCTGTTGGTTCAATGGTTTTGTTTAAAAAAAAGGCTATTTGAAATTTATTTTCTTTGCTTTTTTACATCATCATTTTAGCACTGTTATTGGATAATAATTTGACTTTGCTCTTATGTGACAGACCCAGTGCTTTTAGAGTCATAGCGTCATACAGTGTGGAAACAGGTCCTTTGGCCCAACTTACCCTCACCAACCGACATGTCAAGTCAAGTTTATTTGTCACATACATATACAAGATGTGCAGTGAAATGAAAGTGGCAACGTCTGCCGAATTGTGCTAAACTACAAAACAGAATAGAATTATTTTTTTAACACAAAAAATAAATTAATACAGTAAATTAAATTAGTCCCTGGTGATATGAGAGTTAACAGTCCTGATGGCCTGTGGGAAGAAACTCCATCTCATCCTCTCTGTTTTCACAGCGTGACAGTGGAGGCGTTTGCCTGACCGTAGCAGCTGAAACAGTCCATTGCTGGGGTGGTAGCGGTCCCCCATAATGTTGCTGGCTCTGGATCTGCACCTCCTGATGTATAGGTCCTGCAGGGGGGCGAGTGTAGTTCCCATAGTGCGTTCTGCAGAACACACTACTCTCCGCAGAGCCTTCCTGTCCTGGGCAGAGCTATTCCCAAACACTGTCCCATCTCCACTAGTCCCACTTGCCTTCGTTTAGCCCTTTTCCCTCTATCGTTGCGATAGTCCCTGCCCCAACTACCTCCTGGCAGCTCATTCCATACACCCACCACCCTCTGTGTGAAAATGTTACCCCTCAGATTCCTATAAAACCTTTCCTCCTTCACCTTAAACCTATGCCCTATAGCCTACTCTGGGAAAGAGACTCTGTGCATCTACCTGATCTATTCCTCTTATGACTTTATACACCTCTGTAAGATCACCCCTCATCCTCCTGCGCTTCACAGAATAGAGTCACAGCCTGCCCAACCTCTCCCTGTAGCTCAGACCCTCAAGTCCTGGCAATATCCTTGTAAATCTCTGCACCCTTTCCAACTTGACAACATCTATCCTATAACATGGTGCTCAGAGTATAACACAATACTCTAAATGTGGCCTCACCAACGACTTATACAACTACAACATGACCTTCCAACTTCTATACTCAGTACTCTGACTGATGATGCTTCCTTTTGTAATGGGAGTGACTACTGGCACCTCTGAAAAGTTAAAAAAACAAAAAAAGTTTCATTTTTAACATTTCAGGTTTTAAAGTAGAGTTTAATTTAGTTTAGTTTAGTTTAGTTTAGTTTAGTTTAGTTTAGTTTAGTTTAGTTTAGATGTACAGTGCAGAAACAAGCCCTTTGACATGCAATACTCCGAATGCAGTCTAACCAAAATCCTATCAAGCTACATCGTGACTGCTTGACTTAAGAGTCAGAGTGATTTATTGTCATGTGTCCCAGTCAGAGCAATGAAATTCTTAATAGCATCAGCACAACAGAATATGTACTCAGTGAACCATATAATACATGACAAAAAGGTTCAGTGTTTATATATACACATAAAAACATCAAACAATAATAGTGCAAAAAGGGAAAACCAATTCCTCCAAGTCTATCTAGTTCAGAGCTTATTTGGATGCTGTAGTGTTTAATAGCCTGATGGCTGTAGGGAAGAAGCATGTTCCTGAACCTGGAAGTTACAGATGCCTCTGTACATTATTGTTGTTTAAGAGTCTGTAACTTTCACCTTCCATTCAACAGTTAGTGATGACCCATCATTCTCCCAGAGAACAAAGAGGGAATCAGTCTCCTCTGTTATGTTGAACCAAGGAACTGCAGATGCTGGTTTACAATAAAAAAGACACACAAGGTGCTGGAGTAACTCAGCGGGTCAGGCAGCATCTGGAGAACATGCGTAAGTGATGGTTTCCGACCAAAACATCGCTGATCCTTGTCCTGTGTGACCCGCTGAGTTCATAGAGTCATAGATTCATACAACACGGACACAGGCCATTCGGCCCAACTTGCCCATACCGACCAAGTGGCCCACCTACACTAGTCCCACCTGCCCACATTTTGCCCATATCCCTCTAAACCTGTCCTATCCATGTACCTGTCCAAATGTCTTGTAATAATTACTCCAGCACTTTATGTCTTTTTATTCGAATTAAAATTTTGACAGGCGCATTGTCACACTAGTTCTGCAATTCCACAAGATGGCGCTAAGACTCCTTGTTAGATACTGAACCACCCAACGTTTTGGAATGTACAACCTTATTAATTAGTTAAATAAAATAAAATTGAATTCGGTACTGCTGATTTCAACTTATTTATTCAGTCTTCTTCACTGACGGAGATTTAAATCCAAATAAAATAATCCAATACACATATGTATGTTTCAAATCTGTAGATAGACACAAAATGCTGGAGTAACTCAGCGGGTCTGGCAGCATCTCCGGATAGAAGGAATGTGTGACATTTCGGGTAATGACCCTTTTGTAGTTTTGTTTAGAGATACAGCGTGATAACAGGCCCTTCAGCCCACCTAATCCGCATTGGCTATCGATCACCAGTTCACACTAGTTGTGTGCATCCACTCCCTACACACTAGGGGCAATTTGCAGAAGCCAATAAACCTACAAACCTGTATGGCTTGGAATGTGGGAGGAAACCTGAGCACTCAGAGAAAACCCATGTGGTCACAGGGAGAACATGCCAACTCCACAGAGATAGCACCCATAGTCAGGATCAAACCCGGCTTTCTGACGCTGTAAAACAGCATCTCTACGGCTGCACCGATCTGCTAACTGTAGTTAGGTTGATTTGCGAATCTGGGCAGTTGAACGAGTTTAGATGTTATATTCCTTCTTGTAACACAGGTCCTTAAAATATAAATAAGTCGGAACAAAAATGTCTCCATTGTTCCAACATGGAAATAACAACACAAAGTTGGAATTCTGTGGCACTCTGGGAAAAGATTTTCACTAATAATTGTTGCTTTAAAGCAAAGTCGTAAAATATTTTTACATTTTCTTCATAAGTAGCAAAGATCAGCTGGCATTCTGTCGCTTACTGAGAAATATATAGAGGAAGTTTAGAGTTTAGAGTTTCGAGATACAGTACGGGAACAGGCCCTTCGTCCCACCAAGTCCACGCCGACCATCAATCACATGTTCACACTAGTGTTATGTTATCCCACTTCTCATCCACTCCCTATACACTAGGGGCAACTTACATAAGCCAATTAGCCTACAAACCCACACATCTATGTGATGTGGAAGGAAACCAGAGCACCCAGAGAAACCCACGCGGTCACAGGGAGAATGTGCAAACTCTGCACAGACAGCACCCGAGGTCAGGATCGAACCCGGGTCTTTAGCGCTTTGAGGCAACGGCACTACCACTGAATCGAGCAAAGTTCAAGATGTCTAAGCAGAGGAACCTTGATGAACTGTCTATGGATGGTTAATTGAGACAGCACAGGTAGATAAGTTGGTTAAGAAGATATATCAGAAATTTATCTCCATTGACCAGGATCTAAAATGTAGGAGCACAGAGGTTTTGGAATAACTTTATAAAATATGAGTTATGCTGGATTCAGTGCAAAGTTCCAGTCACCACTACTAGTTTACTGCCGTCCTGCTGAGTTTCACTGTCTGTATTACGGATTATCACCTTCCTGAAAGCCAATAATGGCCATTGTGGGCTCCACCTTTCCTTGATCATCGTTGCTGGCTTTAATCTACCTTTTGCATATCTTTCATTAATTTGTGTTATGTACCTATTCATATCTCTCACTTCCCTCTACCCTGAAGAAGGGTCTCGACCCGAAACGTCACCTATTCCAGAGATAACTCCAGAAATGCTGCCTGGCCCGCTGAGTTACACCAGCTTTTTGTGTCTATCCTTTGTGCTATATAAGTCTGTGACTTCAAAGTGTGATGGCGTTTAGTTCTCAATTTGAGATCACTTGAGTGAATAGTTGCTATATCTTTAAAACAAAATTATTTTGTAGAAATCTTTTTCTGGTGCACAATAATTCCTAAATAACCCAATCAACTGCAGCGGAGAAAAATAACCTTGACAGTAAATCTCAAGACCTGGTACAATTTACACGGTAAACTATTTTGTGTCCCATTAATTAACCACAGTAAAACTGTCTGCACCAATAAAGTGGCAAAGTAGTTGACAGATAAGATTCAATAGGGCTTCAGCAGCCAATATCCTGTGGTTTAAATAAACTATTTGTGCAAATTAAGATACAGATTTCAGATCAATAGAAAAAAATGCAATACTGGAAACTGGGAATTATTTTGTTATTCCCTGAACATGCATTTAAACACATCAAAATAAAAAAACAGAAACATTGGGTGGATAGTTGGGTTGAAATCTTACTTTTGCTTTTTTCACAGATGCTTATAATAATTTGGAAATAACCTCCACTGCGTGAAAGCATAATTAAAATAATTATGCCTCGTGTTCAACTGTACCTTATTATAACTTCCTGATCCAGGTTATAGAGAAACATTGAATAGAACATAATAACATAGAACATAGGGTACAAAACAATACAGCACAGGGCAGACTGCTTGGCCCACAATATCTGTGCCGAACATGATACCAAGATAAAATAATCTCCTCAGCCTGCATATGATCCACATCTTTCCATTCCCTGCATATCCATGTGTGTTCATATGCAAAAACACCTACATGTTTTCTCAAAATTAAAGATGGATAGTTGTCTTCAGTCAGACACACATGTTAGGCAAGACACAAAGTGCTGGAGTAACCCAGCATGTCAGGCAGCATCTCTGGAGAACGTGGATCGGTGGGTGACGTGTTAGGTTGGGACACTTCTTCATATTGATTGTGGGGGGTGGGAAGGGAAAGAAAGCCAGAAGAGAGGAGGGGAAGCATCAAGAATATTGATTTCTCTAATTTCAAGTAAGCCTTGCATTCCCTCTCTCCCCGGCATTCCCCTACCCTAATCGTCCTGCTAGTTCCTCTGTTTGCATCCATCTATCCCAACTTTCCTTGGTTATCGGTGCCGCTCTGATTTGTTCTGAACCTTTTCCTACCTCCAGTTTCCCTCTCCCCTGCATCTCAGTCTGAAGAAGGGTCTCGACCTAAAGAGTCACCTATTTCTTTTCTCCAGAGATGCTGCCTGACCCACTGAGTTCATCAGCATTTTGTGTCTATCTTAGGGACAGGTCAAAGCCTGGCAAGTAATAGGCTATTATTCTCCTCCCCTCCTCAATCAGTCTGAAGCAGGGTTCCAACGCAAAACATCCCCTTTATCCATGTTCTCTGGAAATGCTACATGATCCACTGAGTAACTCCAGCACTTTGTGTCTTGTTTTATAAGTCAGTGCCTGCAGTTCCTTATATCCATATTTGTCAGGCAGTTTGGAGAAATTTCTTCAGTAATCCCCATAAGGTGGTGCTGTTTTGTTGTATAGGTTCCAGAGATGTATCCAGAATGATTGAGAAAATAGCCTGCAATCTACCAAATCTTCAAGTCAAGTCAAGAGTCAAGGATGTTTAATTGTCGTATGTACGGGCAACGTAATAATGAAATTCTTACTCGCTGCAGTTTAACAGATAGAACATAGAACTTAGAGCAGTACAGCACAGGAACAGGCCATTTGGCCCGCAATGTCTGTACCAAACATGAGTCATCGGGTCATGCAGCGTGTAAACAGGCCCTTCGACCCAACTTGCCCACACCGACCAACATGCCCATCTACATTATTCCCACCTGCCTGCATTTAGCCCATATCCCTCTAAACCTAACATATCCATGTACCTGTCTACCTGTCCAAATGTCTCTTAAACATTATGATAGTACCCACATCAACAACGTCCTCCAGCAACTCGTTCCAAACACCCACCACCCTTTCTGTAAAAAAGATTCCCCCTCAGGTTCCTATTAAATCTTTTCCTTCTTACCTCAAACCTATGTCCTCTGGTTCTCAATTCCCCTACTCTGGGTAAAGGACTCTGTGCATTTACCCTATCTATTCCTCTCATGATTTTATACACATCTTTATATAAGATCACCCCTCATTCCCTTGCGCTCCAATGATGCCAAGACCAACTCTTATTCATCTGCACTTGATCCATATCCCTTCATTCCCTAAATTCCCTACACTTAGGAAGGCCTTTGATGAAGTGCCATACGGGAGGCTGCAATGAGAGCCCATTGTATCAGATATGGATGGATAGAGGTTGGTTGGATGAGAGAAGGCAAAGAGTGGCAATAAAGGAGGCTTTTTCTGGTTTTCTGCGAGTCACGGAGTCCAGCGTGGGGTCGTGCTGGGGACACTACTCGGCATTTTGTCTATTAATGATTTGGATGAGGGAATTGGCAGCTTTGTAGCCAAATTTGCAGATGATACAAAGATAGGTGGAGAGGCAGGTAGTGTAGAGAAAGCAGGGACTCTGCAAAAGCACTTGGACAGGTTGGGAGAGTGGGCAAAGAAGTGGCAGATGGAATACAGCACACTAAAGTGTGAAGTTGTGCATTTTGGTAGTCGGAGTAAAGGCATAGACTATTTTCTAAATGGGGAAAGAATTGAGAAATTGGAGGTGCAAAGGAACTTGGGAGTGCTGGTGCAGGATTCCCAAGTATAGGAGCAAAGAGGTCCTTCTACAGTTGTACCGGGCCCTGGTGAGACCGCACCTGGAGTACTGTGTGCAGTTTTGGTCTCCAAATTTGAGGAAGGATATTCTTGCTATGGAGGGCGTCAGAATAAAAGGGCGTACCTTAATAAAGGAGATGAGGAGGATTTTTTTTAGTCAGAGGGTGGTGAATCTGTGGAATTCATTGCCACAGAAGGCTATGGAGGCTGAGTCAATGCATATTTTTAAGGCGGACAGTGACAGATTCTTGATTAGTACGAGTGTCAGGGGTTATGGGGAGAGGGCAGAAGCATGTTGAGAGGGAAAGATAGATCAGCCATAGCCTAATTCTGCTCCTAGAACTTATGAACTTATATCCCTGTGCCTATCCATAAGTCTCTTAAATGCCACTATCGTACCTGCCTCAACCACCAACCCCGGCAGTGCGTTCCAGGCATCACCCTCTGTGTAAAACAATTGCCCTGCACATCTCCTTTCAACTTTACCCCTCCCACCTTCAACCTATGCCCTCTGGTATTAGTTTAGTTTAGTTTAGTTCAGTTTAGTTTAGTTTAGTTTAGTTTAATTTGGTTTTGTTTGGTTTAGTTTAGTTTAGATTAGTTTAGCTTAGTTTAGCTTAGTTTATTGTCACGTGTACAGTAAAAAAAAATTTTGGTACGTGCTATCCAGTCAGCGGAAAGACTATATATGATTACAATCAAGCCATTTACATAGTATTCTTTTAGTTCAAGTCATCCAGTGCAGAGTGGGAAGCCTCCATACAAACACATTAAATCCACCCTCTTCACGATACCATGTTATCCATTTAATCTGCTGAATTTGAAGCAAATCATCACTGCTTCGGAGGTAGTCAAATAAGCAACATTAATTTTTAAAAGTGTGTGCATTGAAAATGACATTCACTCATTCAGTAACCTGTTCTGAACCTTGCCTTTTGCTGTTGGCTACAATTCAAATATATTTATGAGAATTACAAGCTGTTCAAATGCAGTGTAATTATATATCATGAAACATTTGATATTTCTGGTTTAATTACCAGCAAAATGTACTAGTTACATGAGGTTGCCATGGTTCCAGTGGATTTGTGGCTTTGTAAATATGTATCTTCCATAGCTGCGGACAATAAATGCCTTATGTAACTTAGCTTGAAGGAGTGAACAATTTAATTGACAATAGTATCTTTGGCTTTCTCGTTACAGCTGCTTCAGAATTTCAATGGGGTGCCAAAATAGTCCAGAGGACTTTAATACCATTTACCTCTTTATCTTTGTCTTTTTATTATTTTTCTGTTCTGGTAATAGATTTTCGCACATAGATGGTATAAACACTCGGCATTGTCATTGTGAACATCCTGAATTTGTGGCGCAGGGGGTAGAGCTGTTGTATTGCAGAGCCAGAGACCCGGGTTTGATCCTGACTAAGGTTGCTGTCTGTGTATGGAGTTTGTATGTTCTCCCTGTGACACCATGGGTTTTCTCCGAGTGTTCCGGTTTCCTCCCACAATCCAAAGATGTGTGTGTTTGTAGGTTAATTGGCTTCGGTAAACTATCCCTAGCGTGCTGGGAATGGATGAGAAAGTGGGATAATGTAGAACTAGTGTGAACATTCGGCGTGGACTCGGTGAGCCGAAGGGCCTGTTTTCATGCCATATCTCTAAACTAAACTAAACTATACTAAACTAAACTAAACTATACTTTGAAAAAAATAAAATAAACTTAGATAACATCTACACTTTAAGTAATACTCTCCATTAAAAATTAAAATTGGCCTCTGTATAAAAGAATGTCTATTCGCTGAGAAAGTTTGATAACATAGAACTAGTGCGAACAGGTGATTGAAAGCGGGCATGGACAGCTCGAAAGTGTAAAATAAATAATCACCAACTTATTGATTTCCACCTTTTCATTTTTTAACTTTGTTTCAAAATTTGTAGAAGCTAAAAATGTAGAGCTAATCTTTCCATTCTTTTATTAGAATTTACTTTACATTCAACTGTTCATTTTAACCCCCCTTTCTCGAATTGAATATATTTTAGTTTCGATCTTCATGGAAATCTTCTAATCTTAGTTGATAAAAGTAGTTTAGTGAGTAGTCAAATTCTTCCTTCTTTTAATCTACCAAAAACTGTCTCAGCCACTGATACCACCTCAGGGTATGAAAATATTTGCAATTGAATTGACTAACTGGGCATAAAATGGAGTTTGTTGAAGTTTCCATGAATAACTGAGGGTTCTTTATGCTTATTTCAACATGGAAACTTCTGCCTCGATAACCATAGGCCTGGCTTTGATGGGTTAATAATAGCGTAAATTATGTTGTAAAGTCTTAAGACTTTACAGCCACATCAGTCAATCTAATTACCTTTTAGTGAGTCTGCTTGGAGCTGTAACACTAATCTTCAATTAGTATAATTCCTTGTATACTATAGTAACTTTACAAATCTATTACGCTGAAGTGTCAAATAATACCCTACATTGATAAAAGCCGTGGAGGTTAATAGTGGCCGATGTAATTCAGGCCTCGTCAATATTTTTTTACAACATTGTAAAAGCCAATTACGCTCAAATTTAGGAGTGAAATTTGTTGACAACAATTTTAGATGATAATGTTTAGGAAACAATTATCTTGGGTGAATTATACTGTCTGGTGTGTTAAATAAGTTTAGCCTGATCGCATTGGATTCCCCTTTCCATTCCTGTGAGCCATGTTGCTTTTTTAATAGTCGAGAATTTATCGTTGCATTTCATTGTTAAAAATTATGTTATTCTAAAACAAGGAACAATTAAGTTGGAAAGAGTGCAGAGAAGATTTACAAGGATCTTGTCAGGACTCGAAGGCCTGAGCTGTAGGGAGAGGTTGGACAGGCCAGGACTTAATTTCTTGGAGTGCAAGAAGCTGAGGGTTGACCTTAGAGATGTATATAAAATCTTGATGGGAGTAGATAGAGTGGATCACACTGGCTTTTACTCAGAGTAGGGGAATCAAGAATCTGAGGTTTAAGGTGAGAGGGGAAAGATTTATATGGAACAAGCTACCAGGGGAGGTAGTTAAGGCAGGTACTATAACAGCCTTAAAAACTAGAGAGCCTAGGTTTAAGGTGAGAGGAAAAGAATTGAACAGAGACCTGAGGGGCAACTTTTTCCATACAGAGGGTGGTGGATATATGCCAGAGGAGGTAGCTGAGGCAGGTACAATAGGAACATTTAAATGACACTTGGACAGGTATGTGGATAGGAAAGGTTTAGAGAGATATGGGCCAAACGCGAAACTAGCTCAGGTGAAGGCATCTTGGCCGAGGGGCCTCTTTCCATGCGGTGACTAGAACTCTCTAAGAAACACGTGTAATAGTGGTAAACCTTCTATTCTATAAAATTAAACTGAAAATGCCAATTTGCATCTTTTTATGGTGAGGAAATTTAGACATTTTGTGAATTATTGTAATAAAAGACAATTTTCTTTTACTGCTCAAGCCATTCATAAAGATTTCAAGAATATATCATTGTCACAGGCAATTTTTTCTCTAAAAATACACTAAAGTCAGAATAAAAAACAGTGCAAAAACTCTGTCTCAGTGTCTATGCATAAAATAGTATCATATTCAGTAATGTTCGCAGCTATCTTTAAACAAAACATTCTTGCCATTCATGTGCCCCCAACCCTGGCAGTTGTCCTTCTAACTGCCTGGGGCTTAACGTCTGGTATTCTGTCCTTTGAGCCTCTGTTTCTCAGGCTCTCTCCTTCTCCAGCAGACTGAAGAAGGGTCCTGACCCAAAACGTCACCCATTGCTTCTCTCCAGAGATGCTGCCTGACCCCCTGAATTACTCCAGAATTTTGTGTCTCTCTCCGTCTCCGTGTAGTGTGTGCTGGAGTACGGGGATCACTGGTCGGCATGGACTCGGTGGGCCCATGGGCCTGTTTTCGCGCTGTATCGCTAAATTAAACTGAACAAATCTGCCTTGCTTTTATAAATTTCTAGCTACATATTTCGCAGCCGTAATCTAAAATTTATCCAGTGAGAAGTATTTTATTTTACCTAACCTAATAATGTTAATGAAATAAATTGATGAAGCTTACACCTCAGACTGCTTGTCTCTCTCACATAGACCAAGCCCCTCAATGACAAGGGGCAACAAGAAAATACTTTGCTCTGGCAAATCTTATCAGTCAAAGCTGTCCTTTGATCAGCTGTAAACAGGAGAGGTGGATAATCGCAGGCACCTGCCTTCCCATGACTGTGCAGACCAGTAACTCATAAACATTTATGGCCTGCTTAACACTGCTGATAAAGACAGGCCCCACATCTCTCAACAGTCAGCAGCTTCCAGGAAAAGCAGCTCAAAATATCTCCAAGGTTTTCTTGTTTAAACACAAATGCAATGTTAAAGCCCTACCCTGTGGTGACATTTGGATATCATGGAGACGAGTAGACTCATGGCTTTTCCAGTGAAAATTTAGTATGCCTTTCTTTGAAGTTCACGGGCAATATCATAATGGACACCAGCCTCTCGCTTAATTGTGAATGGCTCCTCAGTGCAGGCTGGTGGCGAAAAGATTAACAAAGCTTTATTAAGTTAAATTAATTCTATACTTCAAGTAGCAGGAAAAGAGGCAACGTATTTGAGTCTGAAGAAAGGTCCCAATTCGAAACGTCACCCATCCATAATCTCCAGGGATTTTGCCTGATCTGCTGAGTTACTCCAGCACTTTGTGTCATTTTTTTGTAAACCAGCACCTGCAGTTCCTTGTTTCTCCTTCTTCAACATATCTGCTTACTTGTACTCTGAGTATTAGTTTCCAAAAGCTACTTCCTGCTGTTAGCATTCTTCTCTCTCTAAAGTAGCATTTCATATTTACGATCAAAGTAAATGTAGGGATTGTTTTTTTATTTTATTGTGCATCATTTGCCATTTTGATTGTTTGATTGATAGGTTCAGCGTGGAAATAGGCCCTTCAACCCATGGAGTCCACGCCGACCATCCATCACCCGTTCACACTAGTTCTATTTCATCGTACTTACTCATCCACTCCCTATACTCTAGGGGCAATTTACAGAGGGCCAATTAACCTACAACCTGCATGTCTTTGGGATGTGGGAGGAAACCAGAGCACCCGAAGGAAACCCACGTGGTCACAGGGAGAATGTGCAAACTCCACACGGACTGGATCCAAGGTCAGGATCGAACCCAAGGCTCTGATGCTGTGAAGCAGCAGTTCTACCTGCTGCACAACTGTGCCGCCCAGACAGAGTAGGGAAGGTCTTGCGGCAATCACCAGTTCATGCTGACTTGGTCTCGGCAACAGCAAAGGAAATGGCAGACCTGGTGCTTGCTTGTTATAGTGTGTGTAATTATCATAGGATGGCCTGTTGCTGGCAGATATTTATGATGCTGCCCACACACATATGTGAAGGCTTGATTCTGCCAGTGTCCCTCCGGAAACTGGAGGAGCATTGAGAGAAGAAACAAGAAAGAATCTGGGCAGCACAGTGGGCACAGCGGTAGAGTTGCTGCCTTACAGCAACAGAGACCCGAGTTCGATCCTGACCAAGGGTGCTGTCTGTATGGAGTTTGTCGTTCTCCCTGTAACCGCTTGGGTTTTCCCCGGGTGCTCCGGTTTCCTCCTACACTCCAGACGTGCAGGTTTGTAGGTTAATTGGCTTCTGTAAATTGTCCCTCTTGTGTAGGAAAGCACTGGTGTATGGGTGATTGCTGGTTGGTACGCACTCGTGGGCCAAAGAGCCTGTTTCCACACTGTAGCTCTAAGCAAATCTCTAAACATAGCTTCAGAAAGGAATGAACTCCAGTTTAATAGAAGAAATGTTAATGCCGTGAATGACAATCATCACCATATTATCCTATCTCATTATGGGTTAAACACACATTTAAAATAGATAAATCCACTAAAAGGTAGATTTTATTATCCAATTCACAGTTAAGATAAGCCATGAAGATCATGAGAAGAAATTGAAAGTAAGATTGGGAGTTGATTGCAAGAATAAGCATCAACTTCTCAAATAGTGAAAGGCCTGGATAGAGTTAATGTGGGGAGGATGTTCCCACTAGTGGGAGAATCAAGGACCAGAGGGCACGGCTTCAGAATAAAATGACGTACTTTTAGAATGAAGATGAGGAGGAATTTATTTAGTCAGAAGGTGGTGAATCTGTGGAATTCATTGCCACAAAATGCTGTGGAAGCCATCAATGGGTATTTTTAAAGTGAAGATTGATAGGTTCTTAATTAGTAAGGATGTCAAAGGTTATGGGGAGAAAGCAAGAGAATGGGATTGAGAGGGAAAGATAGATCAGCAATAATTAATTGACAGAGTAGAACCGATGGGCCAAATGCCCTAATTCTGCTCCTATGACTTATGAACCATAAGTACCTTTAGATGCCCCATTAGAGGAAGGCTTTGGAGAGGGTGCAGGTGGTTTACCAGAAGGATGCCTGAATTAGGGGGTATTATTTACAAAGAGAGGTTGGATAAACGTGTTTTCCCTAGAACACCAGAGGTTGAGGGGAGACCTGATAGAAGTATATAAAATTATGAGAGGCACAGATAGGGTAGACAGTCAGAACCTTTTTTCCCAGGATGGAAATGTCATAGACAAGAGGGCAGAACTTTAAGGTGAGAGGTGAAAAGTTTAAAAGCGATGTGTAGGGGAAGTTTTTTACACAGAGAGTAGTGGGTGCCTGGAATGCATTGCCATGGGTGGTGGTGGAGGCAGTTACGATAATGGCGTTTCAGAGGTGCTTAGATAGGCACATGGTATTCAGGGAATGGAAGTGGATCCTGTGCAAGCAGATAAGGTTTGTTTACCTTGGCATCATGTTCGGCCGAGACATTGTGGGCAGAAGGGCCTGTGCCTGTGCTGTACTGTTCTATGTTCTATCTAAGTACATGACTAGAATCTATCATAGAGTCATAGTCATACAGCATGGAAACAGGCCCTTCAGCTTAACTCGTCCATGTCGACCAAGATGCCCCATCTAAGCTAGTCCCATTGCCCACATTTGGTCTTCTAAACCTTTCCTATCCATGTACAAGTCGAAGTGTTGTCATTGTTTAAATGTGGTTATAATGTATCTCCTCTGACAGCTCATTCCATACAACCACCACCCTCTGTGAGAAAAGGTTACCATTCAGATTCCTATTAAATATTTCCCCTCACCTCTTTAATCTATGTGTTCTGATTCTTGATTCCCCTCGCCTGGGTCAAAGACTGCGCATTCACCCGATCAATTTCCCTCATGATTTTATACATTTGCTCTAACATTCACAAAAGGACACTGAAGAATGAAACACCAAGTCTAAAGAAGGGTCCCAACCCAAACCATCACCTATTCATGTTCACCAGAGATGCTGCCTGCCCATTGAGTTACTCTAGCACTGTGTGTCCATTCTGAGTCTGTTGTGTCTGAGTTTTAGTTTTAGTTTTAGGGACACAGCGTGGAAACAGGCCCTTCGGCCCACCAAGTCCACACCGATTAGCAATCACCCATATACTAGTTCCACCCTACACACTCGTGACAATTTACAGAGGCCAATTAACCTACAAACCTGCCGTCTTTGGGTCTTTGAGTGTGGGAGGAAACCAGAGCTCCTGAAGGAAACCTATGCGGGTCACACAGAGAACGTGCAAACTCCGTACAGACAGCACCCATAGTCAGGATCGAAACTGGGTCTCTGGCGCTGTGAGGCAGTAACTCTACCTCAGCGCCACCGTGCCACATGTTGTTTGTCTTGTTGTTGAGCTACACCTTCCTCACTCAGGTATTGAACACTGATCCATCCTTGCTACTGGAGGAGAACAGGAATGTCAGTTTAACGCATCCACCCTCCAGCCCAGGCAGATGACAGCTCATACA
Source organism: Rhinoraja longicauda (assembly GCF_053455715.1). NCBI lineage: Eukaryota > Metazoa > Chordata > Chondrichthyes > Rajiformes > Arhynchobatidae > Rhinoraja > Rhinoraja longicauda. The sequence continues at coordinate 43,733,804 of NC_135959.1, read as the reverse complement.
ACCCGCTAGATGTAAGATACAACCCCAGAGCTACACCACCCTGCAGCAAGATAAATTATGGCTGTAATTATCTTAATATACATGCATCAAAGGAAAAGCGGTAAACCTGCACTAAAGACGCAGGATAAATAAATCTTCGAGACACACTTAAAGTGTTGGAGTGAAGTCATTCATTATATGTGGGCGGTAGGATAATTGTTCCACATAATCCTTATATGGAACATTTTTCTTCACTGTCCATTCTTCAGTTGACTCAACTGTCTGACAAAATGATAACTTACCCATTATTTTGTGTCTTAGGCGAAGATTTTGCATTCAAAATATAATCTGCTTTAATTCCATAATTATCTTGCCACTCGAAGAATAAGTAAGTAAATAAGAATTAGGGCGGCACAGTGGCGCAGCGGTAGAGTTGCTGCCTTACAGCCCCAGAGACCCGGGTTCGATCCTGGCTATGGGTGCTGTTTGCACGGAGTTTGTACGTTCGCCCTGTGACCCGTGTGGGTTTTCTCCAGGTGCTCTGGTTTCCTCCCACACTCCTAAGATGTAAAGGTTTTTTAGGTTAATTGGCTTCTGTGAAATTGTAAATTGGCCCTAATGTGCAGGATAGTACTAGTGTATAGATGATCGCTGGTCAGTGCGGACTTTGTGGGCCGAAGGGCCTGTTTCAATGCTGTATTTCTAAAGTCTAAAGAGTCCACATCAACCATTGATCACCCATTCACACACTTTCTTATCCATTCCCTGCACAATAGAGGCAATTTTACAGAGGCCAATTAACCTACAATCCCTTATATCTTTGGGATGTGGGAGGAAAATGGAGCAGCCGGAAGAAACCCACATTATTGCAGGGAGAATGTGCAAACTCCACACAGACAGCACCCGAGGTCAGGATTGAACCTGGGTCTCTGGAGCTGCACCACTGTGCTGCCACACCTGGAGCTTATTCCCATGGCGTTGATTTCTGGAATCCCAGAGAAATTACATGTATCCAATTATGGATAATTATGGAGAAGGGTGTAAGAGATTTAGTGTTAGATTAGTTTAGAGATACAGCATAGAAACAGTCCCTTTGGCCCACCGAGTCTACATCGACCAGCAATAATCCATTCACACTAGTTCCATGCTACACACTCGGGACAATTTATAGAAGCCAGTTAACATACAAATCTGCATATCTTTCGAGTGTGGGAGGAAACCAGAGCACCCGGAGAAAACCCACGTGGTCACAGGGAGAACATGCAAACTCTGTACAGACAGCACCCAAGATCAGGATCGAACCCGGGTCTCTGGGGCTCTCAAGCCGCTACTCTACCACTGCGCCAATGTGCCGCATCAGGAGATCGGGTGAAAGCTGTTAAAATTCTCCCCTTTACCCCTACTATGTGCAAATATTCACATAATTGTGATGTTTGAACTTTAAATTATCAATATAATCTTTAATACAAGTGCACTTTGATTTAATCACCATTGATCAGTGACTTTGATAGTATACTGTACATTACAAATGTACAACATCACGGTAAATAAACTGGTAACATTAGTTTCTATTTCACTAACTGCGGGGAAAGCAAAACACAAAGTGCTGGAAGAACTCAGCATGTCAGGCATCATCTGCGGAGGGAATGGACAGGTGATGTTACAGGTCAGGGCCCTTCTTCAGACTCTGAAGTTAAAGAAGAAAAATACTTTAGCCTTTACTTTAGCGATACCTTGGGGTAACAGGCTCCTCTACCCACCGAGTCCGCGCCAACCAACCATCACCCCGTACACTAGCACTAGGAACTATTACAGTTCACAGAAGCCAATTAAACCTGGAAGTCTTTGGAGTGTGGGAGGAAACTCATAGGGTCATGGGGAGAACATACTAACTCCATACAAACAGCACCTGTAGTCAGGATTGAATGGTCTCTGGCGTGGTGAGGCAGCAACTCTACCGCTGTGCCATTGTGCCACATCAGGAGATTGGCAGAAAGCCGTTAATGGTCTCCCCTTCACTCCTATCATGTGAAAATATACACACAATTGTGGGGTTTGTGCCACTGTGCTGCCTCAATAAAGAATGAATAAAGAAGTCTGAAGTAGGGTCCTGAACCGAAACATCACCTGTCCATTCCCTCCATAGATGCTGCTTGACCCCTTGAGTTCCTTCTGCACTTTGTCCTTTAGCTCAAGATTCCAGCATCTGCAGTTTCTAGTGCTTTAATTCGCTGAAGGATCTTGTTTCTAGCAAATAATTGCACATAGATATTTCATGCAGTACTAAACTACAGGCACCTTGTGTAAAACAACGGTGGTGCAGTGGTAGATTTGCTGCCTCTCAGTGCCAGAGACCCAGGTTTGATCCTGATTATGGGTGCTGTCTGAACGGAGTTTGTACGTTCTCCCCGTGACCGTGTGGGTTTTCTCTGGTTGCTCCAGTTTCCTCCCACACTCCAAAGTCATACAGGTTTGTTGGTTGAGCAGGAAGGAATTGCAGATGCTGGTTTAAAACGAAGATAGAAACAAAATGCTGGAGTAACCCAGTGGGACAGGCAGCATCTCTGGAGAGAAGGAAAGGGCGACGTTTCGGGTCGAGACCCTTCTTCAGATGATATGAAGGCAGGCCTGAAGAAGGGTCTTGACCCGAAACGTCGCCCCTTTCTTCTCTCCAGAGATGCTGCCTGTCCTGCTGAGTTACTCCAGCATTTTGTGTCTATTTTCAGGTTTGTAGGTTAATTGGCCGGTTAAAATTGTAAATTGTCCCTAGTGTGTAGGGTAGTGCTAGTGTACTGGGCATCGCTGGTCGGCGCAGACTCGTGCGATGAAGGGCCTGTTTAACTGCTCTAAACTAAACTAAAAACAAACAAAAAATTTGATTTAGATGTTTTAAAAATAACATGCTTGTTCCTTTAATACCAAATAACATGCTTGGTCCTTTAATACGAAAGCTTGATTGGTATTTATGGAATATTCCACTCAAATTTACTGCTGACAGCCTAGTCACGTATATGTTTAACTTACATATTTTTGAATTACGTGCTGCTTTTCAAGCACGTAACCCCCCTGTAAAACGCAAGGCTGCCTGTGGTAGGAAAGTTATTTCCAATTACTTCAAATTGATCTGTGCTTAATTATCATTGATTCGGCAAAATCTATGCTCATTGATCTTATTCTCCAATCAACCTGAAGGACTATTGTAAGAAGGAGATGAACGCATAACTAGGAAATTAAGAACTAAATCTTCCCTTCAGAATGTTTTAAATTAATATAAATATGTGATACCATTTCTGTGAGTTTATGAATGATGGCAAATTGGCCATCTTCTTGAAAACAGATCAGGCAACTGAACCGGCCTCTCACCAACTAGAGAGCGGTCCAGACCTCCCATCCACCTCATTGAAGACTTTTGAACAATCTCTAATCGGGCTTTACTGGACTTTATCTTGCGCTAAATGTTATACCCTTTATCCTGTATCTGGACACAGTGGATGGTTTGATTGTAATCAAGTGCAGTCTTTTCGCTGACTGGATAGCACGCAGTAAAAGGCTTTTCACTGTACCTCACTACACACGAAAATAACAAACTAAACTAAACAATAGTTAGTCATTTTCATAGAATATAGATCTGTACAGCGCAGGAACAGGCCCTTCAGCCCACAATGTCCATGCCCAACATGATGCCAAACTAAAATAATCTCAAAGTATATAAAATTTTGAGAGGCATAGATAGGATAGACAGTCAGAACCTTTTTCTAAGCGTGGAAATATCACTTACTAGTGGGCATGGTTTTAATGTGAGAAGGGAGAAGTTTAAAGAAGAAGTGCAGGGCATCTTTTTTTACACAGAGGGTGGTGAGTGCGTGGAATGTGCTGCCTGGGGTGGTGGTTGAGGCAGATATAATTGTGGCATTTGGGAAGCTTTTGGATAGGCACATGGATATGTAGGGAATAGAGGGATATTGATTATGTGCAGGTATGTAAGAGTTGGTCTTAGCATTAGTTTAAAGGAGTTGTGCAGGTCAGGCTTTTGTACACAGAGAGTGATGGGGGCCTGGAACGTGCTGCCTGGGATGGTGGTGTCAGATATGTTAGTGGCATTTAAGAGGCATTTGGATATTCAGGGAATGCAGTGATATGGATCATGTGCAGGCAGAGGAGTCTAGTTTACCTTGACCATGTTTGGGCCAAAGGGTCTGTTCCTGTGCTATACTATTCAATGATCTATGTTCTATCTGCCAGCACATGATCCATAACCTCTGTGTGCCTATCTAAAGGTCTCTTACCCCCACCACCAACCTTGGCAGCGCATTCATTATACCCACCACCTTCTGCGTTAAAAATGTAAACTTGCCCTGCGCATCTCCTTTAAACTTTGCCGTTCGCGGATGAATCCTTCCCAGATTTTAAAATAATACTTTCAGCATTTGAAATAATTGACATTCAATAATTCAATTATGCTTTCATAACCCAATTTTAAAACAGCCCACTCTGCAAGTGAGAGGAAGGTTGAAGATGTGTTTGTCGCGCCAGCGCTAGATAGGAGTCAAAGTCAGTACACACCCACTGTCAACAGAGACATCAGTTCATTTAGTTTCCCAACAGGTCAACGGAGAATAAACACGCAGGATATGACCTCTGCTTCGTGGTGCCGTTAATAGCAGCCAATCGCCTTCATATTATCACGCAATGCAAACAGAATCCAAGGCTGAACATTTCTGCTCCAAGCAATAAAAAAGCTCCATGCCTGCCAAACATGTTTGATAACTCGCAGAATATGGCAGGCCCGCTATTAATGATTAACCGGCCAGTGATGAAAGTCCTTATTTCGGAGTGATGAATGCAGAGATAAACAAAATGTTCCCTCCGCTATCTCGGCTACAGGGAGGCTTTGTAGGTGTTGTCAGCCTGACAAATTGCCAAAGTGTTCGCACAGCAGAATCGTGGGCCAAACTTAGTGGAGACTGCAGTTAGACTTCTGTACTTTGTTTCTTCAAGGAGGAAATTGCAATATTTCATTGTGTAAACGTTATTCCCTTTATCCTGTATCTGTGTACTGTGGACGGCTCGATTGTAATCATGTATAGTCTTTCCACTGACTGGATAGCACGCAACAAAAAGCTTTGCACTGTACCTCGGTACATGTGACAATAAACTAAACTAAACTAAACTAAACTTTACCTTGCACTAAACATAATTCCCTTTATCTTGTATCTGTACACTGTGGAAGGCTCGATTGTAATCACGTATAGTCTTTCTGCTAACTGGATAGCAAGCAACAAAAAGCTTTTCACTGTACCTTGGTAATGTGTTATGGGGAGAAGGCAGGAGAAGGAGGTTGAAAGGAAAAGATAGAAATGCCAGAATTAAATGGCGGAGTAGACTTAATGGGCCGAATGGCATAATTCGGCCCATCAACTTATGACCTTATGACGTAAACTAAACTCAACTTATTGCAATGGAAAATCAAATTCTTACAAATAATGAATATTAAAATGACCAATGTGCAGGAAGGATCTGCAGATGCTGGTTTAAACCAAAGATAGACACAAAAAGCTGGAGTAACTCAGCAGGACGGGCAGCATCTCTGGAGAGAAGGAATGGGTGAAGTGTCGGATCGAGACCCTTCCTCATACCAAAGTAACCAAAGTGTTTTAAATCGCTTTTGAGTCGTAACAGTACTGTTTTTTCCAGGTTTTACCTAATGGATGGGTAACCTTCATAGAGTCAGGGTCACTGGAACACCTGGTCTTAAAGTAAGACGACAAATGGAAGATTAATGACTATAGTGTCAGGGATTGGGAATCATACTTCTCAGGGGAGCCTGTCCAAACTGCGATCACTTTCTTCGGAGACCATTGGGAGATTTCACTGAGGTGTACCAAGTTATATGTTTAATTGTGTGTTGTGCGTAAATGGGACTCTGGACCTGCAGCAAGGAAGGATTTAATTGTCCCAATGCTGTAACCTATGACAATTAAACACTTTAAACTCTTATGGTGGCTTAGGCAGAGTGAGACGGAAGGAGACAGATGTCGGGTTAGTCTGTAGAAGGGTCCCAACCCAAAATATCATCAAGGGCGGCACCGTGGTGCAGCAGTAGAGTTGCTGCCTCACAACGCCAGACAATAGACAATAGACAATAGGTGCAGGAGGAGGCCATTCGGCCCTTCGAGCCAGCACCACCATTCAATGTGATCATGGGTGATCATTCTCAATCAGTACCCCGTTCCTGCCTTCTCCCCATACCCCCTGACTCTGCTATCCTTAAGAGCTCTATCTAGTTCTCTCTTGAATGCATTCAGAGACTTGGCCTCCACTGCCTTCTGAGGCAGTGAATTCCACAGATTTACAACTCTCTGACTGAAAAAGATTTTCCTCATCTCCATTCTAAATGGCCTACCCCTTATTCTTAAACTGTGGCCCCTGGTTCTGGACTCCCCCAACATTGGGAACATGTTTCCTGCCTCTAACGTGTCCAACTCCTTAATAATCTTATATGTTTCGATAAGATCCCCTCTCATCCTTCTAAATTCCAGTGTATACAAGCCTAGCCGCTCCAATCTTTCAACATATGACAGTCCCGCCATTCCGGGAATTAACCTAGTAAACCTACGCTGCACGCCCTCAATAGCAAAACTGAACGCAGTACTCCAGGTGCAGTCTCACTAAGGACCTATACAACTGCAGAAGGACCTCTTTTCTCCTATACTCAACTCCTCTTGTTATACCCAGACTCCTGGGTTCGATCCTGACTACTGGTGCTGTCGGTACAGAGTTTGTACGTTCTCCCTGGACCACATGGGTTTTCTCCGGATGCTCTGGTTTCCTCACACACTCCAAAGATGTACAGGTTTGTAGGTTAATTGGTTGCTGCAGTTGCCCCTAGTGTGTACGTTATCCCTAAGTGGGATAATATAAAGCTAGTGTATGGGTGATCATTAGTTGGTGTGGACTCAGTGAGCTGAAGAGCCTGTTTCCACAGTGTATCTCGAAACACTTTTACATCCAGAACTTGATGAGGGTCTGGATCCCACATTACGTTTTGGTGAGTCTGGAAAGGTATTGGAGGACCAAACCCTCGTGTAGGAAGTACCTCGATGATAACTTAAAGAGCCATCATTTAAAACCAATTGATAGAGAGCTGGGAAATGAAATTAAAGTTTATTTTTGGTCAAAGTGGTTGAATTGCATCCCTCTGCTGTAAATTTCTACGAGTTCACAATTTGAGTCCTTGATATTAATCTCTCATAGAGTCATAGAGTCATACAGCATGGAAACAGGCCCTTTGGACTAACTTGCCCACACCAACCAACATGACCCATTTACACTAGTCCCACCTGCCTGCATTTGGCCCATATCCCTCTAAACCCATCCTATTCATTTTTTTTTAGATTTTAGAGATACAGCGCGGAAACAGGCCCTTCGGCCCACCGAGTCCGTGCCGCCCAGCAATCCCCAAAACATCCTACACACACGAGGGACAATTTTTACATTTACCCAGTCAATTAACCTACATACCTGTACGTTTTTGGGGTGTGGGAGGAAACCGAAGATCTCGGAGAAAAACCCACGCAGGTCACGGGGAGAACGTACTAACTCCGTACAGACGGCGCCCGTAGTCAGGATCGAACCTGAGTCTCCGGCGCTGCATTCGCTGTAAGGCAGCAACTCTACTGCTGCGCCACCGTGCCGCCCAACATGTACCGGTCTAAATATTTCTTACATGTTATGATAGTACCTGCATCTCCCAGTATAAACACTTGAAACAAAATGCAAAGACTAAAAACCTGTAGATCTTGAAAACCAGGAATTAAAGCACAAAATACCGTAAACACTCAGCATGTCAGACAGCATCCGTGGAGAGAGAAACAAAGCTAACATCAGAGACCTTTCATCAGTACTGCTCAGGTGGACAATCATTGATCCAAATCAGTAAGCTTAGTTCTCTTTCCACAGACGCTGACTGACCTGCTGAGTGTTTCCAGCATTCATTGAGAACCTTCATAATGTAAAATATACGAGTAACAGCGGTAGAGTTGCTGCCTTACAATACCAGGCGCATGGGTTCGATCCTGATTATGGGTGTGTCTGTACAGAGTTTGTACATTCTCCCTGCGACAGCGTGTTTTTTCAGGGTGCTGCGGTTTCCTCACACAATGATCAGCCATGATCACACTGAATGGCGGTGCTGGCTCGAAGGGCCGAATAGCCTTCTCCTGCACCTGTTTTCTATTGTCTATTGTCACACTCCAAAGATGTGCAGGTTTGTAGGTTAATTAGCTTTTGTAAATTGTTCCTGGCGTGTCGGTTTGAAACAGTGTACGTGTGATCACTGGTTGGTATGGACTCAGTGAGCTGAAGGACTTGTATTTCTAAACCAGACTAAGTTAGTTCCATGCCAATGTGTCATATGGGAGATTCTCATTATCCACAACACTGTACGAAGTTCTCGCTTTGGCCACATGGGTTTTCTCCGGGTGGTCTGGTTTCCTCCCACATGCCAAAGACGTACAGGTTTGTAGGTTAATTGGCTTCGGTAAAAATGGAAAATTGTCACTAGGATAGTGCTAGTATATGGGGATTGCTGTTCGGCATGGACTCGGTGGACCGAAGGGCCTGTTTCCTTGCTGTATCTCTAAACAAAAACTAAACTAAACTTGTTTAACTCAAATTGTTCTTGAGAAGCAGTCAACATAACGTTGATGCCCCAACTTTCTCTTTCAACATCTTCCCAATTATCATTAACATTGAGCAATTGGATGGATGACAGAATGACTCTCTCTTCTTGCATAAGGTTTACTAAGTGTTCTGGAATGTTTCTCCGTGGTGTTGTTTATTATCACAGATACGGATATCTTGATGTGGATAAGTGACTTATTTGATAGTCTGTAATAAATGCCTCTATCTCCATAAAAGTAAATCTTTCATATTTATTTAAAGAAATAGAAACATGTCTGAACTTATTGGGAATGGGCACAAAGTGCTGGAGTAACTCAGCGGGTCAGGCAGCATCTCTGCGAAAGGAATAGATGATGCTTTGGGTCAAGACCCTTGTTCAGACTCATTGAACGTATTGGGGTGGCGTTAATATAAGAATGGGCTACGTTACAGATGCGCCGTAGAAAGCATTTTATCGGGATGCATCACAGCATGGTTTGGGCACAGCTCCATCCAAGTCTTTGCAAGAAATTGCAAAGAATTATGGATTTAGCCCAGACCATCACACAAACTAACTTCCATTGACTCCATTTGCATCTCACGCTGCCTTGGCAAGGCCACCAGCATAATTAAGGACCAGTCGCACCCTGACCATTCCCTCTTCTCCCCTCTCCCGGCAGGCAAGAGGTATGGAAGTGTGAAAACGCACACCTCCAGATTCAGGGACAGTTTCTTCCCAGCTGTTATCAGGTGACTGCACATCCTACCAACAACTAGAGAGCAGTCCTGAGCTATTATCTACCTCATTGGAGACCCTCGGACTAGCTTTGATCGGACTTTACTGGACTTTATCTTGCATTAAACGTTGTTCACATTATTCTCTTTATTATGTAGCTGTACACTGTGGATGGTTCGAATGTAATCATGTATTGTCTTTCCGCTGACTGGTTAGCACGCAACAAATGTTTTTCACTGTACCTCGGTACATGTGACAATAGACTAAACTCAAACTGAAATATAGGCTGTGAAACTTCTGCTTTGCTGCACTGGGTGACTTAGATTTTACTTCCTGGCTTTTATCCTCTGTTCAGACCCCTGGATTTTGTTTTATAAAGTATGGTTGACCTAATGCAACATAAATAACTCTTAATTATTTAAAGTAGTTACTGATGTTTTTGGTGAAACTCCTCACCCTTCTCTCTATTAAAAGTTAACCAACTGCAAAAGTTCTTGCTCATTGTTAAATTTTAAATCCTGTTTAGGATTCAGAAACAGAATTAGATTCATGCAATAGACAGGTACAAAGTGCTGGAGTAACTCAGCGGGTCAGGCAGTATCTCTGGAGAACATGGGTAGGTGATGCTTTGGGTCAGGACCCTTCTTCAGTCTTTGATATAAACCAGCAACTGTAGTTCCTTTTTATTAGATTCTTGCAATGTTCTACAAGTAAGAATGTCATTGTTCTGGTTCGTTACATATAACAATTGCGCACTCCTAATTCTTGCTTCCATTGCTGGTCATTGTAAAACTAAAACACTACAGCACAGGAACAGGCCATTTAGCCCACAATGTTTGTGCCGAACATGATGCCAAGTTAAATTGATCTCATCTGCCTGCACATGATCCATATCCCTCTATTCCCTGTACTTCCATGTGCCTATTAAAAGCCTCTTAAATATCGCTATCATGTCCGCCTCCACAATTATTTTATTTTTTCACAAAAAAATACAAGGAATTATTGCCTTCACAATTATTATTTTAGAGATACAGCACGGAATCAGGCCCTTTGGCTCACCGGGTCCGTGCCGATCAGTGATCACCCCGTACACTAGCACTATCCTACACACTAGGGACAATTCACAATTTTACCGAAGCCAATTAACCTACAAACCTGCACCTCTTTGGAGTGTTGGAGGAAACCAGAGCACCTGGAGTAAACCCATGCGGTCACAGGGAGAAAGTACAAACTCCGTACATACAACACCCGTAGTCAGGATCGAACCTGGGACTCTGGCGGTGTAAGGCAGCAACTCTACTGCTGTGCCATTGTTGCACCCCAATATTATGAAGTCTTGCGGAAAGGTTTTGGAGCAGATTTGCCAGCATCCGAAATTTACACAACAAATCATGTTATTAATGTCTTAAGCTATTTTTACATGTGATTTTCTCAGCTTCATACTCTAGAAGTGTGAAACCACAATAAGAATCTCTTTTATTCTGCACGCCACATCTTTCAACCACTTTATATTGTGATAATATTAATGGGTAAAGTATTGATTGAACAAAGAATGGATGGAGGCAGTCTAAGGAAATACAATCAGAATGGTTATGATATATTCTGGCGCCATCCAGTCTCAAACCGAGTGTAATTAATCATCTAGTCTCACCTACATGTTTCCAGATACTATAGAATTTATCATATGTCGATATAGCAGATATTATATCTGATGAACTGCATTATAATTATCTATAATTCATTTTTAAAAGTTAATGCAATTTAAATAACTCTTAATTACTTAGAGAAAGCTGTTACTGATATTTTTGGCAAAACTTTTCACCCTTTTTAGTATTAAAAGTATGCTTCCTGCAAAATGATTTTACTTATTGTTGAATTTTAAATCCTGCATCGAGATGCCCTTTTCTTTAGTAAATGCAGACTTTACTTTTGAAAATAATTTGAATTTTATTTTACAGTTTAAACAGGATTTTCTTCCTGAATCATTGATCATACAAAAACAGTTATGTGTACAAACAAATTATGAGCAGGCCTATTAGAAGTACAGTTCCACCACCAATTTTCCAGCAACTGGTGGTCTGGCACCTCCTTTAATCCAGACAAAATTACAAGAGAACATTTGAAATCCCCAACCCCGGAAGTCCCCCCGAAAATATAGTGCTTAGGCTGGGTGAGACGGCTGGTCTCGACCTTGTGGGGACTTCTGTGGCCGATTGGTGGAACTCCGGCCTAGCTGGAGCCAGCAGATCCATCCCCATAGCCAACCTTGCGACCGACTCTGTGGGCCAGTCCCCCCCCCCCCTCCCCCGCCCCCCTCCCCCGTCCCCCTCTCCCCCCCCCCCCCCCACCAAAGGCTGTAACGTCTCTGTTGGTCTGGCAAAAGGATAATCCAGCAGGGCTCTGGAACCAAGTGTGCCAGAAAATCAGTGATGGATCTGCATATATAAAGTTGTGAGAGGCAGAGAGGATGGGGAGTCAAACCCTTGTTCCCAGGGTGGAACTGTCAGAGTAGAAGGCGTAGCTTTAAGATGAAAGGGGCAAAGTTTAAAGGAGATGTGGTGGCAGGATTTTTTAAGCAGAGAGTGGTGGGTGCCTGGAATGCACTACCAGCGATGGTGGTGGAGGCAGGTTTTAAGATAGGCACATGGATATGCAGGGAATGGAGCGATATGGATCACATGCAGCCAGGTGAGATTAGTTTATCTTGGCATCATGTTGGGCACAGACATTGTGGGCTGACGGGCCTGTTCCTGCGCTGTCATGTCCGATACTCTATGTTCTAGCCAGTTCAGCCCTTCAAACCTGCTCTGTCATTTCAAAAGATCGTGGTTTATCCTCCATTCTGCAATTCCACTCACCCCTGGTAACTTTTCACTCTAGTGTGTAGGATAGCGCTGGTCTACAAACCCGCACGTCTTTGCGATGTGGGAGGTAACCGGACCACCCGGAGGAAACCCATGCGGTCACATGGAGAACATGCAAACTCTACACAGACGGCATTTGAAGTCAGGATCGAACCCGGGCTTCTAGTGCTGTCAACGCAGACCAGATGGGCCGAAGGGCCTGTTTCCACACTGTGTCTCTAAAGTAAAGTAAAGTGAAGTAAATTGTTAAATGATAATAACTTGAGATAAATAATATGAAGTAATTAAAAAGTATTATCAACTGAATGATTGTTAAAACATGAGCGATCCTGATCCTAATTTAAAAGCATTGATTTCACTGTTGCTTCGTTTTAACCACCTCAGGCTAATCTTATTAAACCTTCTCCCTCTGCTGGCTGTGAGCTTCCTAAGTAAAATAAATTCGCAGCCTCGCAATATGAAGTACATTGGTACTGTTTATTTTTAAAGTAAGTGCTTGTAACTATTGTAAGGAAGATATAGATATCTCGAAAAGCACCCAGAGCACCGCGCACGGCGGCAGAAGCTCCCAGATTGCCATGGTCTACGGTGGTAACCGCCAAGCAGTTCCCCTGTAGGCCGTGGTTCACCAGGTCTTGCGTTCGGCCGCAGGGGACCAGCTGCCGGGCTGGCCCCCTCTCGTGGGACCCGGCGGACCGCGGTGCCAGAAGGGGAGTCCGCTGAGCCAGCCCCTGCTCATCCCCCAAAGACCAGAGATCAGGAGGATGGAGCTGGCGATGAAGGCAGACGCGACAGGCGAGGAGATAGGCTGGTAGGAGAGGAGAGGAAACCGGGATCTGGCCTAACAAGCCCTCGTAATCTGCTGTGGGAGGCACCCCCGGGGAACAAAGATGGACGGGCAAGGAGAGGGACGTCATTTCGCAGGTTGACCCACACATCCAAGGCCTGAAGCAGCCTGGGGCTCGTCTGGAACGGGCACCACTCAAAGTATGGACTGAACTGCGAAAATGGCGCCAAAACGTGGCGCCTTTTGCATGCGGGCTCAGTAGACTATTTCTGTACAATTTGCTAATCGGATGTGCTTAGGAATGGCAATACTCTACTGGACTGTTTGTAAGACAATAATATCACGGTGCATTTGCAGTTTGCACAGGTAACAATAAAAGCACCATTGAACCACAATGGAACCATTGAACCACAATGGAACCATTGAACCACAATGGAACCATTGAAAATGGTACAAAAAGGGGCTAAAAAGATCGGTCTCACCTGAAACGTTGTCTGTTCATTCCTTCCACAGATGCCGCCTGACCTGCTGAATTCCTCCAGTACTTTGAGATTTGCTCAAGATTCCAGCATCTACAGTTTCTTGTGTCAGTTACCACAGAAATCTCCTCGACACCCAGACTAGTTAAAGCATATATTTCTTGTAAAGACAGACACAAAATGCTGGAGTAACTCAGCTTTTAACAATAAAACATTCTTAACTCTTAAATTCCATTCACCACGCTTGTGCCCAATGACATTTCATCCTGCAATCCTATACTTCCCTTCGACCTACTTACTATTTTGTCTCAACTGTACCATTTTTGATTGTAAATTATTTATATTGCAGAAATCCTGATTAGTTACATTTTTAATTTTCTTGTGAAATCTTGAAAAATGACAAATAATTTTCACATGCTCTTGCTATACACTCCACTAGATGGCAGTGAGAGACAGTTCTTTGATAATCCCAGTGCCAGAGAAAGTTTGTGTACAGCTCAAAAAGAGTAATGGACCAGTGCAGATACAGACCCTTTGTCCCATTTTACTGGGTCCTCAAAACCCTTCCTTATCCTTTCTAGAGACCAATCAAACGAAACCTCACATCAGAATAGTAGATTTCTGGATGAATGCATTCTTGACAAGGATTGTAATATAGTTGTTTAATAGTATATTTAGTATTGAAGAATATTCGTTTGACTTGTACTATGGTGGTGGGTTTTGTTTCGATTTATTTCATAGAAACATAGAAACATAGAAAGTAGGTGCAGGAGTAGGCCATTCAGCCCTTTGAGCCAGTACCGCCATTCAATATGATCATGGCTGATCATCCAGAATCAGTACCCTTTTCCTGCTTTCTTCCCATATCCCTTGATTCCGTTAGCCCTAAGAGCTATATCTAATTCTCTCTTGAATACATCCAGTGAATCGGCCTCCACTGCCTCCTCTGTGGCAGAGAATTCCACAGATTCACAACTCTCTGGGTGAAAAAATGTTTTCCTCATCTCGGTCCTAAAAGGCCGGCCCCTTACTCTTAAACTGTAACCCCTGGTCCTGGACATCGGGAACATTTTTCCTGCATCTAGCCTGTCCAATCCCATAGGAATTTTATATGATTCTATAAGATCACTTCTCATCCTAAATTCCAGTGAATATAAGCCCAAACGATCCATTCTTTCATCATACTGTATGTCAGTCCTGCCATCCCAGGAATTAACCTGGTGAACTTACGTTGCACTCCCTCAATAGCAAGAATGTCCTTCTTCAACTTAGGAGACCAAAACTGCACACAATACTCCAGGTGTGGTCACACCAGGGCCCTGTACAACTGCAGTTGGATCTCCTTGCTCCTATACTCAAATCCTCTCGCTATGAAGGCCAACATGCCATTTGCTATCTTCACTGCCTGCTGTACCTGCGTGCTTACTTTCAGTGACTGATGTACAAGGACACCCTGATCTCATTGCACCTCCCCTCTTCCTAGTCTGACACCATTCAGTTAATAATCTGCCTCTTGTACTTGCCACCAAAGTGGATAACCACACATTTATGCACATTATACTGCATCTGCCATGAATCTGCCCACTCACCCAACCTGTGCAAGTCACCCTGCAGCCTCATAGCATCCTCCACACAGTTCACACTGCCACCCAGCTTTGTGTCATCAGCAGACTCGGAGATGTTAAATTTAAACGTGGAAATGTTACATTTCGTACTCTACATATTATTGTAAATAATTGAATAAATTATTTTTGATTAAAAAACAAAGGCTGCTGCAGAGCCTCCAATTGTCACCTCCGTCCGGGTCATCGCGAACGTCGTCACTCTCCTCGCCCCGCCACCTTCAGTCTTTGTGCCCCGGGGGCCCCTCCCGCAGCGGACCTTGAGGGCACGGAAGGTAAGACCCCGGTTCACTCTCTTACCGGCCCTTGCTCTTGTGTCTGCCATCGCTGGCTCCCGGCGTCCTCCTCTCAGGTTCTCTGGTCCTCAGGGAACGAGCAGAGGTAGGGCTCGGTGGCTCCCTCGACAGGTAACGAGTGATGTGTAGATCCTTGTGCTCCTATGACCATGACATTACTGTCGGCTATGACGTATTGTATTAGAATTGTCACTCACAAAGGAGAAGGCTGTGGCCACCCTCCTGCTACAAAAGAAGGGTCCCGACCCGAACGTCTCCTATCCATGTTCTCCAGAATTGCTCCCTGACCTGCTGAGTTACTCCAGCACTTTGTGTCCTTTTGTGTAAACCAGCATCTGCAGTTCTTTGTTTCTACTTCTTAACAGATATGCTGAACCCCTTATCCAACAGGGGCCTCCGGAGCTGACCCTCCCCACCTCTGGCTTGTGTCTGAGTTTTAGTTTAGTTTAGAAATACAGCATGGAAACAGGCCCTTTAACCCACCGAGTCCATGATGACCAAGGGTCACCCGTTAACACTAGTTCTATCCTACACTAGGTACAATTTACAGAAGCCAATTAACCTACAAACCACACGTCTTTGGGATGTGGGAGGAACCCAGAGCACTCGGAGAAAATCCAGACAGTCACAGGGAGAAAGATAATTTGTACCTCGGTACATGTGACAGTTATAAACCTAAATCTACACCTGCCTCTCCACCAATACCATTCAATCTGTTGAGCATTTTCCATTTTTATTTTCCAACCCATCAATAATCTCACTGCAGAACACAAAAGAGCTGGAGTAACTCAGCAGGTCAGGCAGCATCTCTGGAGAACATGGATAGGCGGCATTTCGGGTTGAGACCCTTCTTCAGACTGGGAGGTTCAGCCTTTGTTGCATAACCATACTCCTATACCACATCCACCACATACTCTCTGCAAAGGTTACTGAAGATG
Source organism: Rhinoraja longicauda (assembly GCF_053455715.1). Classification (NCBI taxonomy): domain Eukaryota; kingdom Metazoa; phylum Chordata; class Chondrichthyes; order Rajiformes; family Arhynchobatidae; genus Rhinoraja; species Rhinoraja longicauda. The sequence continues at coordinate 43,717,442 of NC_135959.1, read as the reverse complement.
GGAAATGTTTTCCAAAATTATTTTTTGTATTTCTTGCACTCCAATTTATTTTGCAAAGAGGTAAGGGAAATGAAGATAACAATCATGCAACATGTGGCAGCCAAAATTACAGAGGCAAAGTATTAAATATAGTTGTGTGAGACTGTTAAACTAGAGAAAGGAGTTTTTCAATGCAGCCACAAGGAACTGCAGAGGCTGGAACCTGGAGGAAAACGCAAAGTGCTGGAGTAACTCAGTAAGTCAGGCAGCATCTGCGGTGGGAAAGGACAGGTGATGTTTCAAGTTGGGATCCATCTTCAGACTCAATACATTTGTCTGTTAATTAAATGATGTAGCCATAGAACATGATAGATGGTTAGAATGTAATGGCACAGCACAGGAACAGGCCCTTCAGCCCTCAGTGTTCATGCTGAGCGCGATGCGAAGTTAAACTAATCTCCTCTGCCCCCAGATGATCCATATCCCTCCATTCCCTGCCTATCCATGTGCCTATCTAAGCCTCTTAAATGCCACTTTGTATCTGCCTCTACCACCATCCCCCAGCAGCAGCTTCCAGGCACCCACCACTCTGTACAAAAACATCTGGCCCTGCACCTCCTTTATGCTTTGCCCCTCTCACCTTAAAGTTCTGCCCTATAGTCGTTGACATTTCTCATGTCTGCCGCCACCACCACACCTGGACTTCGGGGCTTTTCTTTTGCACTAATACAGTATTTTTTTCTTTTTCATTTATTTAACTTATTTGTGTCATCTATGACAATTATTGTGTCATCTTTGAGTACTGTGTTTACAGCCCTGGTACGCTGCTGCAAGTAAGAATTTAATTGTTCCATTTTCGGTACATTTGACAAATAAACGCTCTTGACTTTCTTGACAGGCTAGGATGGCCTTGTACAATTTGGAAAAAAAACCTCCTGTGTTTTAGTGTGCAATTGACACGAGAATAGCATTTTTTTGTCGTTTTTATGTAATTTCCTGCCGAGAACCAGGCTGTCATATAACTAACATTAATTCATTTGTACTCCCATGCAATTATGACAAGCATCTAATTGAAATGTGACAGGAAGCCATTTGTATGAATTTATTTTACGAGTTCGTGGTAGACAGCTATGAAGAGTTTGGCACGGCTCTCGAGTTTGGCAGATAGGCCTGCTAGCTGCTGACGCAAGAAACGACGGAGAAGGCATGAGGAAAATGATGAATAAGCTGAATCACTTTCAACACAATGCAGATCGCAAGAGTACATGTCAAAGTGTTGTCTGCGATGACACACTTGCATTACCCGTGCATGCGACCTCGCTGGCTGCTGGGAAATGAGCAGGGTCGTTCTGATGATTTACATGCAACAGCTGAGGTGTGGGTACGAGGGGGTTATCAACAAGAATGTGAGATGTAAACGTGTATGTGACGTTAAGAGGGTTTTCTGTGTAATTCACTGCAGTCGTAGATAGTGGACTGCAGTAACAGAATCATTAAAGCAATGTGATAAATAGTACACATTTTATCCAATTAATATGATATTAATTCAATGACTTTAGACTTTGGAGATACAGCGTAGAAGCAGGCCCTTCGGCCCACCGAGTCCACGCCAACCAGCGATCACCCCGTACACTAACACTATCCTACACACTTGGGGTTCAATGTTTACAGAAGACAATTAACTTACCAACCTGTAGAATTTGGAGTGTGGAAGGAAGCCGGAGCACCCAGAGAAAACCCACAAGGTCACAGGGAGAATGTGCAAATTCGACACAGACAGCACCTGAATTCAGGATTGAACCCGAGTCACTGGCGCTGTGAGGCAGCAGCTCAACCCGCTGCGCCACTGTGCCGCCTTTTAAGCCTGGTCCACCAATCAATATGATCATGGCAGTCACCCACAGCAGTACCCCATCCCCATTTTCCACCTCCATACCCCTTAATCCCCAAAGATAGACAAAATTTACCCATCTCCTTCTTGAAAACATTTTAAAATTTGGCCTCCACAGAATTAGGTGGTAGAAAATCCCTTAAATTCACCAACAGGGGGATGAAATTTCTCTTTTCTATCCCACTTTCGTATCCATTCCGCACACACTAAGGGCAATTTACAGAAGCCAATTAACCTACAAACCCGCATGTCTTTAGGATGTGGGAGGAAACCGGGGCACCAGGAGGAAACCACCTGGTCTCAGGAACAATGTGCAAACTCTACACTGAGAGCACCTGATGTCAGGACCGAACACTATGATTACATATCTATTGTGATGCTGCAAATAAGAATTTCATTGTTCAGTTTCAGGGCATATGACAATAAAACCCTCTTGAACCCAACTCTCTGGCCCTGTGAGGCAGCAGCTCTACATGCTGTGCCACTATGTACCACTGCGATAGCATCAATTGGCATAAAGTACGGGAAGAATGATCACTTTCGTGAGAAGCACCCAGGCACAAAACTCCTTAAGCAGAGGTAAATTAAGTAGGAGTGCCATTGGCAACCTGGTTGTGTTACATAGGCTACTGAGAAGATATTGCATGTGGTCGCAGTCAGCTCTCTCTCAGGCTAACTTCAACATTACCCCAGCTGACAAGATACGTCACTTGCCATGGCCCACCATTAGCCAGCTAGACAAATAAGCTTTTGCTTTACTTGGAAAGAACTGCTACTATAAAAATGGATTGCAGGCTATCTTGATGAAAATCAAGATACTGCAAATCTGAAATAAGGAGGGAAATCGCTGGAAATGCTCAGCCGGGTACTTCTGGAAGAGATATGGCAGTAAATTCAACAAGCTGTCTTAATGATAGCCATCTTAATGATTCTCTCCTGGAACTTGTCTGCTGTTCATCATTAGGAAAATGCTCCTCTCCCTCACTGCCTGCGTTTTGAATTACTGCATCCTTAATCGCAACTTTAAGGCGGCACAGTGGTAGAATTGCTGCCTCACAGCGCCAGTGACCTGGGTTCAATCCTGACTATGGGTGCTGTCTGTATGGAGTTTGTACGTTCTCCCGGTGACTGTGTGGGTTTTCCCTGGGTGCTCTGGTTTCCTCCCACACTCCAAAGATGTGCGGGTTTGTTGGTTAATTGGCTTTGCTAAAAATTGTAAATTGTCCCTAGTGTGTAGAATAGTGCTAGTGTACGGGGTGATTGCTGGTTGGCACAGACTCGTTGGGCTGAAGGGCCAGTTTCCGCGCTGTATCTCTAAACTAACCAAAACTAACGTATTGAAGAAAGAGGCCAACTATTTTCAAATAAATAAATTTGAAAATAATAATTTTACCTGTAATTGAGCTTTCTAAATCATTTCCAACATGGATAAACAAAGAAGTTTTATACAAAGACAGATTTCTTAAGATCTAAATTCAGGATTACCTGCCATGTACAAAAGCGGCCTTGCAAGATTATGTACATTAAAATCTCGGAGTGTAACAAAAAGGAAATGTACATTCTGGTTTATACCAATGCTAGACACAAAATGCTGAAGTGATTCAGCAGGTGAGGCAGCATCTTTGGAGAGCATGGATAGATGACGTTTCAGGTGGGACCCTTCTCCAGGCTCATGTCTGAAGAAGGGTCTAGACCCAAAACGTCACCCATACATGTTCTCCAGAGGTACTGCCTTGCCCGCTGAGTTACTCCAGCATTTTGTGTGTGTCCTTAAAATGTCAGAGGATTTGGTGCAAATTTTAATATGGAGGATGTATGAATGGAAGTGCTCCATGAGTATTTACCAGAGATAACCAGGAGAAAACTTGGATACATAAGGGATGGAGTTGGAAAGGGGAGACAAAAGTAAACCAGTTTAGAGCAATATCTAGGCACCAGTGGAATGTAGCAGGGTTGTTGAAGATAATGAAGCTTTTGGGCTAGTGTTAATGAATACTGACAAGATGTGGGAGCATTGCTTGGTTTAGTTTAGCGATACAACGCGGTCCCTTCGCCCTACTGAGTCCATGCTGACCAGCCATCACTGTACACTAGCATTATCCTACACACTAAGGGCAATTTACAATCTTTACAAGGGCGGTCACGGTGGCGCAGCGGTTGAGTTGCTGCCTTACAGCGCTTGCAGCAACGGAGACCCGGGTTTGATCCCAACTACGGGTGCTGTCTGTACATAGAAACATAGAAAATAGGTGCAGGAGTAGGCCATTCGGCCCTTCGAGCCTGCACCGCCATTCAATGTGATCATGGCTGATCATTCAGCTCAGTAGCTTGTACCTGCCTTCTCTCCATGCCCCCTGATCCCTCTAATACGGAGTTTGTACGTTCTCCCCCGACCACATGGGTTTTCTCCGAGATCTTCGGTTTCCTCCCACATTCCAGAAATGTACAGCTATGTAGGTTAATTAGCTTGGTGTGTGTATATTGTCCCTAGTGTGTGTAGTATAGTGTTAACATGCAGGGATCGCAGGTCGGTGCAGACTCGGTGGGTCTGTTTCTGCGATGTATCTCTAAAGGAAACTACCAAAGCCAATTAACCTACAAACCTGTACGTCCTTGGAATATGGGAGCACCCGTAGAAAACCCATGCGATCACAGGGAGAACATACAGATAGCACCCATAGTCAGGCTTGAGCCCGGGTCTCTGGCATTATAAGGCAGCAACTCTACCACTGTACCACTGTGCATACTTGGTTACCGTATTTATGGAGGCAGAGATAATAGTGCCATTTACGATGTAATTAGATAGACACATGCATTTGAAGGGAATGGATCATATGCTGCAGAGATTAGTTTAATTTGGCATTGTGTTCAGCTTAGACATTGTGGGTCGAAGGGTCAGATCCTGTGTTGTACTGTTCTATGTTCTAACATCACAGACGATTCACTTGCACGTTATTTCTTACCTCTGACCTACATGTTCTTGCTGACAAAGTCAAAGACACCAGGTGTGACAAGTCTGCTCACCAGTTGAATGTCAGAAACCTGGCTTAGGGTAAAAGTCTGGAACTATGCTACTTGAATGCACTGTTCACACTTCACCACTTTATCACCTTTTTCCAAATGAGTCGATTCTTGACCCATGGAAAACGTTAACATTTAATTTTTCTACCACTTAGTCATTGTCATAGAATCATACAGCACGGAAACAGTCCCTTCAGCCCAACATACCCATTCCGACCAAGATGCCCCATCTGCTCTAGTCCCACCTGCCCACATTCACGCGTGCGTGCGTGTTTTAAAAAAAATAAGCATGTCATTACAGGTGACATTTCGGGTCGAGGAAGGGTATCATTCCTTTTCTCCACCTATTCCTTTAACTGCAGCGGGTCGAGTTACTCCAGCATTTTGTGCCTCAACTAACTGTCTTTTTCAGATAACTGCCCAGTGTAATATGCTGAGTTCAATTGATCCTTGCTGGTTCTAGGGATTTTTGTGCCGTTTTGACATCAAAGATGTCAAGATGAGTCTTCACACAGTGCGAGAATGGCGCTGTGGCACAGCTGGTAGAGTTGCTGCCTCACAGCATCAGAGATCCAGTTTCGACCCTGTGCTGCCTGTGTGGAGTTTGTACATTCTCCCTGTGACAGTGCAGGTTTCCTCTGGGTGCTCTGGTTTTCTCCCACATCCTAAAGATATGCAGGTTTGTAGGCCAATTGGCCTCTTAAAAAAAGCCCCTAATTTGCAGGGAATGGATGAGAAAGTGGGTTAACATAAAACTACTGTGATGGGGCAATCGATGATCACCGTGGACTCAGTGGATCTGAGAGCCTGTATCCATGCTATATCTCTAAACTAAGCGAGATTAAATCATACATGTAGAAACAAGGAACTGCAGATGGTGGTTTACAAAAAAAGACAAAGTGCAGCAGTAACTCAGCAGCTTAGGCAGCATCTCTGGAGAACATCGATATGTGATGTTTCGACCCTGAGCTGAAACGTCATCTATCCATGTTCTCCAGAGATGCTGCCTGATCTGCTGAGATTAGACTTTATGGATGCCTAACATTAATTTGAACTGCTTAAAGAATAGAAATGACTAACTTGTCTTTTAAGTGCTATATTCAAATGATAAATCATTAAAACCAAAGCTTTGCACGTCACTTGATAAATTCCTCTTAGGTCAAGATAATGAGACATTAAAAAACATCCAAAGTATTAGAAAAATGTAATGACTCAAGCCGAGATGCATTTGATTCTAATGACCTAGAAAGCAGCAGTAAGTTTATTAATTCTAACCGAGTGATCCAGTTAGTTCAATAATTGAGTAGCCACAGAATCTAAATATGCCATGATAATTCAAACAAAGTGAATCATTTATCCTGACTCTTGCTACGAAATTGCAAAATACCAATACAGATGCCCTTTAGGAACAGCAACAAGCGACTTACATCACAAGAAGCAATTTAATCAGCTTCTATCCATTATTCTTAGTTAATGAAAACAGTGTTTGTTTTCAGAAGAAGGATTGCGATGATGGAAGCAGTCAGTTATCTGATCTGTGAACATCTATATCAAATCTATCCTGTCAGATCAGTCATGTACCCGGCCTCTTTTTTCTTTGATTGTACAGATTACTCCAAATGTGTGCAGGCAAATTTGTACCTTGCCAGTGAAAAATAGTTTGCTTGTAAGAAGACAAGTTATTTAATCCAGAGCTTTACACTTTCCCTGACACAGCATGGTAAATGCTCATTTCATCCTGGTATTTACTGAAAGTGAGAGAGCTGTTTCATTTAACAAAAGGCAGACAGTCCTTAGACCTGTAAATTTTTTTTTTTTATTTAAGACAAAAACATAATTAAACAACAGTCTCAAATAACCCCTTAAATACACCTAAAAATCAGTATCAAAAGTGCAACAATTTATAATTTAGAGTAATTTTTCAATATATATATACATACAATATTATGCTATCAAAGAACATACATTTTTTTCTGTAGAAATTTCTGATCCAATTTACAAAATATTCAGCTGTGTCCCAAAGAACCTCTTGACGTAAAGACACAAATCAGTTCCATTATTCACTGGTTACATTTTTCCCCTGCCCAGACACCCTGATTTCTGCTGGCTAAAATGCAATTTTGTAGTACTTTATCGAACTATGCACCATCTGACTGCAATACAATAGCCAAATCAATTCCTAAATCACTAAAATCCACACCCAAACATTTTGTTTCACAAAACCCGAGCAAACACAGGAACAAATGCATAATGCTGCAACATTCTAAAGTTATCTCACTCTACCAATGATTTAGTTTTTTTTACCTTTTAAAAAATTGAAGCATTCTCTAATTTTTAAAAAACTAGAGTGATCGTTAAGTGGACAATCCTTCCAAAGATTAAAAAAAGAGGCAGTGAAGACAGGGCAAAAAATTGCATTCAACAGAATGTAGGTGGCTTCCCTTTTACTGAATCCCAAAATGTGCTTTAATGCAGGGATAGAAGGAACCCGATTGAAATACTGTTAAGATTAACAGGGTTCAACAAAAAATAATATTTTTGAAAACAAAATATGTAGGACTTAAGTTATTACTTCATCTACTTCGAAGCCAACCAGTCCGAATCCCTGTCCCCAACAACCTTACACCTTGCCACGATAACATGATACTACACTTCTTCAAAAAAACAGAAACACAAACGCTGAGGGCTAAAAGGGCAGCAATTGTTAAGACCACAACATTTCCTGAGGCAGCAGGTCAAAAAGCATTATTCTAGTAGCTACAGAATGTTCTCTGATGAATTAAAGTTTTCTTTTTAGCAGCTGATACACATTCTTCATTGGATTTCAAGGTATTGATATGAAGTACTGTACAAGAGAGAGGTGGCAAAAAAGTTCTCCACCCTGGTCTATTCGAAACAGTGATTCTGGTCTTAAACCCTAGAGTAAAGTTTTTTTGCAGGCCACTTTAAAATTAATTTGGGGATGAATATTTTATATTCTCCCATCAGTCAGCACAGATGCACACAGAGATTCTGCTGAATTAAATGGAACCCAGTCTATCTTCTGACTACAATAATTACTGCTTGGGACATTTAAATCGGACAGCGTCAAACTTTGCATCAGAGGCAATGGGCTGCATCATGAGGGGGAATCGGGGCAGCAATTTAAAGTTATGTTTAACTGAAGTTAATTGTTAAATTTGAAACTAATGCAGGGAAGTAGGAATCTTTACCAAACAAAAACAAAACTGCCAGTTGTTTATGGGAACCGTATAAACAGTGTGCTTTGATTCCCACAAACAGAAACGCAAAAGAACCCAAACCCCACTCATGCTATGTTAACAGGGCCTTCAATATTACATTCAGTGACTGCGAGTTCAAGTAGGTGCATGGGAGCACAGACTACATTTATACAGGCAAAATATTCAGACACTTCAGTTGCCATGTTGACGTACAGTGGATCAAATTAATGTCGAATTAATGGACACAATGTAGAAGAAATATGAAATATGCAATGACAAAGAATAATTTTAAACAACAGTGAGCAAACCAAAGATTTATAGCTGAAATAGTTAATAGAAACCAATGGATCTTAAAATGTATAAACACATTATTTATACAATATATACAACAGAACATAATTACTGAGCATTCCAATATAGCCAAACAATGAGGGCTTTTCATTTTACGGAGGCGTTTAAAATATGGCCTTATTTCATGATATGAAGTTAAAAAAAAGCTGGAATTACTCATAACATTTTGCCACTTTATAATTTTTTCTGGGATTAAAAAAAACGCTACAAAAAGTATTTGAATCTTTGACACTTGAAAAAGCTGCTTTAATGTTGTATATTTACAAGGCTCTACAACTCTGCCATTGATCCTGCCCTGTATTCATCATTTACACGTATGTGATGCCTCTTGTGTCTAATGACAGCTTTAGTAATCAGCACCAGATTTTTGTTAACGAAGAGTGCAGTTGTATGATTAGCTGGTAAAATAACATACTTCAAATTTAATGCAACTTAACACCAAGACTGCTGGAAGGTTACACATTCAACTTGTGGAAATCGAAAAGAGACAACTACAAGACTCGATGTTGGTCAAGTCTTTAAAAAAAAGTTTTACAAGCCATACAAAAATCCACAATACCATTTAGTCTTTGGTGACAATTTTTGCGCAAACTTGCTAGTATCAACTGTCATCATTTTTGGTCAATTATTTGAAATGAAAACCTAATTTTCAGTAGTTCCAAAATTTGAGGATGTAAAAATTGTTTAACTTAAAATGTTAACAGAATGAAACGAGGATTCATCAGATCAAACATCAGTTCACTTTGGTTTCATACATATGCATTTAGCATGCAATACCTTCAATTATGTCAAATTGAGCTCTGGATCCAGTGTTCTATCACCGGCCCAGTGGCCTCCTTACATAGGCAGACCTAGCTGCTACTTATGTCAATGTGATTTCTTAATGAGTAAAACTGCTTATATCCCATGGATACTTTTGACTTGTCCTTACAATCAGTATTACTCTAGTGTAACTCAAACTTTGCAAACAAGACGACAAGTTCTTCTATCTTCTGCATGATCTCGGTGTCCTGTTCTGCAAGTGAGAGTGCTTGGAAGTGAGAGAGGTGGAACTGTCTCTTGCATTCATTTAATCCCTGGACTGGTAGAAAAGGATATAACCAGATTCAGAGGTCTTAGAGATATCAGAAGTCAGTCCATAGAATTCCTCAATGGCTTGGGCGTCTATTTTCTGTTTGATAGATAACATGAACAATGTTAACAGGAGAGCAAAATGAAGCTTTGTTCAACTCTAAAAGCGCAGTCTTACCAACATATTGAAAAATAATTAATTGAAAACAGTTAGTTCAACAATGAAAGGCTTTGTCTAAGGCAGAGACAATCTTTAAGAACTTGAAACTTGAACGGCCTAAGATGGCACCAGAAACTTGCGACTCTTTGTATGCTGCCTCAGTGAAGTCTCCTATTCTTACATTACAATCGTTGCACTTTTATGCTTTTGCATGATTGTGCTTATGTAGAGGATGATTTTATTTAATTGTTTGCAAAACAAAGACTTTCACTGTATCTAGGTACACGTGACAATAAAGTACCATTGAACCATCTACATTTCTTATCATCAACAGTCATCAAATTACTGGGGAGGGCAGGGAATTTAGTTTGGTTTAGGCATTCAGTATGGAATCAGGCCCTTTGGACCAGAGTCCACATCGACCATTAATTATCTGCTCACACGAGTTCTCCCACTACACACTACGGCCAATTTAAAGAAGCTAATTAACCTACAAACACACACTCTTTGGGATGTGTGAGGAAACCAGAGCACCCAGAGGAAACCCACGTGGTCACAGGGAGAACATGCAAACTCCACACAGATAGCACTTGAGGTCAGGATCGAAGCCCGGTCTCTGGCATTGTGAGGCAGATATTCCTCTGTGTTGTGGTGATATTCGAAGAGTCAACAGGAGCACAAGGACGATCAGAAATCAAAACTTGACATTGCTCCAAAGAATGTGTGGATTCACTGTCATCCATTTTGCGATAATGCTCAGAAAAAATGTCAAACCATCACGTGCTTGACTTGGATTATATTCAGAGAGCAGCATCAGCTACAAAATGTGTCCCGTACTGTCCTCAAAAGTCTTTCTCCATCAATCAAAAGGGCATCCTTCTCTAATTTGGCTGCCTGGATTTTAAACTGAAGCATTTAGCAAATGAGTCTTGCATCACAAAACAAAAGCCCTCTAACAATCTACCACTACTGTACAACAGTATTAAGTAAAAGCCCACATTAACACCCTGAAAAAGCATGGAACTCTTCCCACATCTCTCAACGATAAAGACATCAGTGACATTCATCACTGCCTTCAGCCGTCTGAGAAAGAGTGTGTTTGTGGACCATGACCCAAAGCCTGCACAAATTTCATGGTCTACCTGGCAGGAGTTAAACTTGCTCTTCTGTTCATTTCCGAGTCACGGACTTTCTACAGGAGGCACCACAAAACACAGAAAGGATACTACTAACACAATTTCCACAAAAATCCTCCAAATCTACTGGCAGGACAGGTGAACTGAGAAAATTCAGCATGTCTTCGGAAGCACTGCAGAAAGCATACTGCCGGGTTGCATCTCAACTTGATTTGGGAACAGGTCTGCCCAAGGCCGCAAGAAATTGCAGAGAGTTGGAGATACAGGTCCACCACCGATTTTCTGGCATCCTGTGTTCCAGAGCCTTTCTGGATTATCCGTTTTGCCGGACCAACAGAGGTCACGGCCTCCGAGAGGAGTCTAGTGGGACCGGAGCAGTCCGCCTAGGTAGCCGAGGAGCCGAGATATTGGCCCCAAGCTCGGCTATGGGAACGGATCCGCTGGCCCCAGCCATGCCAGAGTTCCACAGCCGTGGCTGCAGGGAACAAATTTGATCGGCCACAGAAGTCGGCTATGGGAACAGCAAACAGAGACATTCTCGATGAAACCGTTGTTTCTTTTGAAGGGCACAGTGGCATAACAGCATTGCTGTTTTACAGTGCCAGAGACCAGAGTTCGATCCACATTACATGGACAGCACCACTTGGAGTTTGCATGTTCTCCCTGTGACCATATGGGTTTTCTCCAGATAGCCTGGTTTCCCCCCACACTCCAAAGATGTGCAGGTTTGTAGGTTAATTGGCTTCGGTAAAATTGTAAATTGTCCCCAATGTGCAGGGCGGTGCTGATGTACGGGGTGATCGCTGGTCGGCGAGGACTCAGTGGGCTGAAGGGCCTGTCTCCCTCCACACTGTATTCCTAAACTACACAAAAATCTTGGGTGACAATTCGGGTCGGGACCCATCTTCAGACACGAGTTCTGAAGAAGCGTCTCAAAATGTCACCCATCCTTTTTTGTAGGTTATTCAGCTCTGTGAAATTGTAAATTGGCCCTAGTGTGTAGGATAGTGCAGGTGTATGGAGTGATCGCTGGTCGGCACGGACTCGTTGGGCCAAAAGGTCTGTTTCCATGCTGTATCTCTAAAGTCTATAAGTAAACTCTAAGTCAATAGGACCACATATCAATATCAGCAATGTGATCATCTTCACATTAATTACCACTTAGGAAATAATGTTTAGGGAATGAAAAGCATTGTGGCTTCAAATTGTTGTACAGAAAATAAAGCTGCTCTTCTCCAAGTGGCTCTTTTTGGCTCTGCTGCTCCCTGCTCTTAAATTACTGGCAAGAGACAGTACAGGAACACAAATCTCCCCGTGATATCACGCAGTTGATGTACGCATTCTTCAGCAACCCATCTCCAGAAGGTTAAAAAAGCATTTGACAAAACAGATATTTAGAAGGCACCCAAGCAAGATGTTTATGGTTTAATACAGTGAAGCAGACACTCTGTAAAAGTCACCCGAGGAATTTTTCATGAACTTGCTCTGTTTCTGAACAGAATTAAACATCATTGCTTCTGCAAAGAAAGGGATCACTTCCAATTACACCGTATGAATTGTTATCAGAGATGGATATTGTGATAAGCTGTTTACTGTTTCATATTTAACCTTCAGGTTTAGAACTACACATTGATTAGTTGCCAGACCACATCAGAACTATTTGAACCTAGACTTATTTTTTTAAGACAGACGGTGTGTGGGGGGGGGGGGGGGGGGGAGGGTAGACCGAGGGGAAGGGGGGCGGGGGAGGGAGAGCCGGAGGGGGGGGGGAAGGGAGGGCCGTAGAGTGGGGGAAGGGGTGGAGGGAGGGCCGTAGAGGGGAAAGGTAGAGAGGGGGAAGAGGGAGAGAGGGGGAAGAGGGAGAGAGGGGGAAGAGGGAGAGAGGGGGAAGAGGGAGAGAGGGGGAAGAGGGAGAGAGGGGGAAGAGGGAGAGAGGGGGAAGAGGGAGAGAGGGGGAAGAGGGAGAGAGGGGGAAGAGGGAGAGAGGGGGAAGAGAGAGGGGGAAGAGGGAGAGAGGGGGAAGAGGGAGAGAGGGGGAAGAGGGAGAGAGGGGGAAGAGGGAGAGAGGGGGAAGAGGGAGAGAGGGGGAAGGGGATACAGAGTGCGAGGGGGTGGGCGAGATGGAGGGTGGCGGGGGGAGGTAGAGGAATGCGGCAGACTGGGCAGATGTGTCACCGTGCCACCTACGCTGAGCAAGTACATGATATAATCTACAAGTAATAGTTGGGAGGCACAGGGGGCTACGTTCATGAAGCTGTGCCCATAGGTTTATTTCTTCCTGGCCTCGCTTTTAATTCACTGGAGCCCAGTGCTCCCTCTTAACACACCTAATGATTAGAATATTTGTTCTACAATTGTGTTACATTTCCAGAAAAGTGAATTAAATTTGTGTTGCTCTATTAATAAATCATCCTGTCCAATTGTGCTCAACATCTGCTAATCTAGCACCACCCAATTCTCAAGGCTGTGGATTGCCAGAGCAAAGCTCCAATATGTTAAAATTGTTCATTAACATTGTAAATTAAACTTTATCTCTCCATGCCTGTTAATCATCTGGTGAAAGTTCTGTACTTTTATTTATACATTTTAATAGCTTGATAATTACCTAGTGTTGTATTTCAACATATCCTTTCCTATTCATTAGCAAGTCCCCTAATAGTTACAAGCAGTTCCTAAAGAATTTATTCATAGAACACACAACAGTCCAGCATAGTACTGGCCCTCTAGCCCACAATGTCTGTGCTGAACATCATGCCAAGTTAAACTAATCTCCTCTGCTTGCACAAGATCCATATTCTTCCATTCCCTGCACATCCATGTGCCTATCATATCTGTTTCCACCACCACCCCTGCCAGCATATTACAGACATCCACCAACCTGTGTTCACCACCTTACTCACCATTGTCCTGGGGACACTATCATCCAAGTTTCATTCAAATTGGTCTTATATTTTTAAAGTTAGAGAGATGGGACTCGCCCGAGTGATGGCCAATGAGGGATGAGCAGTTGGGTCCCGTTTATCTAATACTTACGTGTTGCCAACGGCTCCGCGCCTGCGCAGTTGGGTTACGTAAGATGACCGCTGGATCCGCGCGTGCATAGAACACAACAGGTCCGCGCCTGCGCAGTTGGGGCCCATTGATCTGATACTTACGTAATATGGCACGACCGGATCCGCGTTTGTGTAGAACCCAACAGGTCCGAGCCTGCGCAGTTGGGGGCCGTAGATGTTGAGGGGGGATGGGGTGGGTGAGTGGGGCGGGTTGGGGGGAGGAGCGGGGGGTGTTGGGGGGCGGAGGAGCGGGAGTTGTTGGGGGGCTGAGGAGCGGGGGGGTGTTGGGGGGCGGAGGAGCGGGGGGTGTTGGGGGGCGGAGGAGCTGGGGGTGTTGGGGGGGGAAGAGCGGGGGGTGTTGGGGGGGGAGGAGCGGGGGGTGTTGGGGGGGGAGGAGCGGGGGGTGTTGGGGGGGAGGAGCGGGGGGTGTTGGGGGGAGGAGCAGGGGGTGTTGGGGGGAGGAGCGGGGGGGTGTTGGGGGGGAGGAGCGGGGGGTGTTGGGGGCGGAGGAGCGGGGGGTGTTGGGGGACGGAGGGTGTTGGTGGGAGGAGCGGGGGGTGTTGGGGGGAGGAGCGGGGGGTGTTGGGGGGAGGAGCGGGGGGAGGAGCGGGGGGTGTTGGGGGGAGGAGCGCGGGGGTTGGGGGGAGGAACGGGGGGTGTTGGGGGAGGAGCGAGACGTGTTGGGGGAGGAGCGGGGGTGGTGGAGGGGGGTATTGGGGGGGAGGAGCAGGGGGTGTTGGGGGGAGGAGCTTTGCAACTCAGGGGGTCAGGCAGTATCTCTGAAGAAAAGGAATAGGTGACGTTTCAGGTCTCGACCCTCTGCAGACTGAGCACAAGACTGTGCTTTTCTATGTTCTGTGTTCACATTTAGACTGTGCAAGAGCTTAATACTGTACAAAATTCTGTGGTCCCTTTTATCCACATTTCATCTCGGTAGCAATCATATGTTTGAACTAACTTTGATATTTGTTAAACTTATTATTCAAGACTGGCCTGACTACACAAATTCAGTTTAATCATTGTTAGCTACCAGGACCTATAAACATACCTCTACAATATCATCGTCAAACAGCAACCAGAAGTCATGGCTCTTCACTATTGCAATGTAGTGCCCTCGGTTCGGACCACTAATCAAAAGAAATAATTGACACAATTAGCAGGAAAAGAAACACATGACAAAACTTTCAGCTTCAGATAAATTAACAAGAATGATTGAAAAGTTGCAGCAAAACTATTTCCACTAATGTTGAAATTACCTTGAAATATCTTTTTGTGAGATTCTCCAACTTTGTTCATGGTTTGAAAAACCAGCAGATACCCAGTGAACAAGGCAGGGTACCACAAAATAACATTGGCTCGTACATACGCAGATAAAAATCAAAGACTGCTGCAGTATTTATAACATGTCAGCCATAGCAACTTTTGAATCTCTGATCAGATGGGAATTCACTTGCACTTACGATACACTGCAATTAGCCGGCTCTGGAAAGAGTTGTACTGCACAGAAATAGGCCCTTCAGCCCAACTTACCCATGCTGACCAAGTTGCTCTTGGGTTGGCCCAGTGGCGCAGCAGTAGAGTTGCTGTCTTACAGCGCCAGAGACCTGGGATCGATCCTGACTATGGGTGCTGCCTGTACGGAATTTGTACGTTTTGCCTGTGACCATGTGGGGTTTTTCCAGGTGCTTCAGCTTCCTCCCACAGTCCAAAGATGTACAGGTTTGTTGGTTAATTGGCTTTGGTAAAGATTGTAAATTGTTCCTTGTGTAGGATAATGCTACTGTACCGGTTGATCACTGGTTGGCGCTGACTCGATGGGCCGAAGGGCCTGTTTCCACGCTGCATCACTAAAGTTTTAAGTATGTACTAATCCCAAACTGCCTACACTTTTCCCCTGTTCCTCTAAACTTTTCCTATCTAAGAGTTGAGTGTTTTATTGTCCAAACAGAACAGTAACATTCTCACGCAGCAGCACAACAAATATGTAAACATAGTACTCTGGATCATCCATCACTGATCATCTGCCTTTCCTGATTTCTCCAAATTTCAATCTCTTCTGTCTTGCCAACGTTTTGTATTACCAATGCCTCTCAACCTAGTTGCCTCATTTGTTTCCTTCCTCTCAATTAGTCTTTTTTGTTATTTTTGGTTTGTGTTAAAAGTATGTTTTAGTGTTCCTTGTTTTATGTGGTGGGTGGGGGGGGGGACTTGTTTTCAATCTCTTACCTTGACAGAGATGCAATTTTTTTCCGTATCGTATCTCCGTCCCCACTGCGACCTAATATCGTGGAGTTGGCGGCCTTTCCTGGAGACCGACCCGGCGCTCCAAGCCGTGGAAGTCTGCGGGACTTTAACATCGCGGAGCTTGCAATCCCTTTGCCGGGGATCGAAGCTCCAACCGCGGGGCCTGTGGACTTTAACATCGTGAAACCCGCGGTCTCTGATAAAAAGAGGCTGATTCGGGAGCTCCATGCTGCAGTGAGTTTCAACTGCCCCGACACAGGAGTTTTAATCACCCCAACGTCAGTTCGATCGTCGGCTGCAGGGGCTTTGATCGTCCTGACTGCGGATGGTTTGACTGCCCCAACCGCGGGATAACAAAGAGGACGAAGATGGAACTTTATTGCCTTCCATCACAGTGAGGAATGTGGAATCCACTGTGGTGGATGTTTATGATAACTTTTATGTGGTCGTGTGTCTTGTTGCTTTTCACAGTATGGCTGTATGGTAACTCAAATTTCACTGTACCTTAATGGCACATGTGACAATAAACTGACCTTGAAACTTTGAACATTGTGTAATGAGTGGAATCGTACAGCTGTCCTCCGAGACAAATACTCCTTGAATTACAGAATTTTATTAATTACTTTTTCTTGGCTTGGGAGGGGCACATGAGAAGAGGGGGGAAATGAGAACTTTATTCTGGAGATAAAATGGGTCGGACAAAGTGGAAGATCGAGCAGAATAAATGCAGGTGAACACTGAATGCTTTTCTTTGCAAGTTTAAATATAAAAGGCATGGCAACAACCAAATAGATGGAATGGTAACGAACAGTTTGCATTGACGTCTTTAATCTTTAAAGTATTTCTTTGAGGAGTTTTATCAACAAATAAATGGATATGTTAATGCAAATAATCAGAATTGGGTTTAAGGAGTGGCTGCGAAGTAAATAAGGAGTTGGAGGGAGTGAAGATTTAGAAAAAATCTTATCAATCGACTGGCACCAATGATAGAAAGATTAAATTCAGGCACCATAAAGAGACCAGAAATGGAGGAGAGCTTAATTTGTGTGGAGCAATCATTAGTCAATAAAAGAGTAGAGAAAGATGACAGCGACATTCTGTTTTGTATTTGGACGACTTTGTGAAGGTCACCGTGTACTTGACCAATAAGGGTAATTACCAATAGTTCCTTAGGAATAAATGGAGAGTAAAGGCACAGTTATAGGGCTGTAAGAGTTTTCGATGTAGCAAGAGGAGAGGCTACTAATAGATTTGAAAACAAATGTGTTGTTTAACTGGAGGCCAATGAAAGTTATGAGGTTAATGGAGAAACAGGACAATTCACGTTGAGATGTAAGCAGCAGTTTTGAATAATCTTAAATTTCATGAGGTTAGAACATTCAGGAGTTTGAGTTTAGTTTATTATCATGTGTACCGAGGTACAGTGAAAAGCTTTTGTATCGTGCTAACCAGTTAGCGGAAAGACGATACATGATTACATTCGAGCCATCCACAGAAAACAAATCATTTTAAAGGGAATGGCGTGAATAAGTAAGAAATATTGCTGTCAGAGTAGAGATTTAAAAGAGTGGAGGTTGTAATGTGTGATCGCAGATCCACTTCTGTGACTAGCACACAAAGAGTTGCCAGGGTTGGGCTTAGAGATACAGGGCCTGTTTCCATGCTTCGGCTCACCGAATCCACGGCGACCAACGATCATCCTGTACACTAGTTCTATGTTATCCCAGATTTGCATCTTAATTTAAAGCCAATTAACCGACAAACCTGCATGCCTTTGGAATGTGAGAGGAAACTGGAGCACCTGGAGAAAACCCACGCGGTCACAAGAGAACGTACAAACTCTGTACAGACAGCGCCCATAGTCATGATCGCATCTGGGTCCCTGGCGCTGTAAGGCAGTAGCCCTACTGCTGCGCCACTGTGCCGCCTCTGTATCTTTCAATCAATCCTCTGACAGAGCTGAAATATGACAATAGTGATACAAAAAGAAAATTGTCCACAATTTTTTAATGCTACAACATGCTCCAGGACTTGAAATGGAGGCGAGAGATGAAGATCCTTTGAGGTAAGTAGTGCCATGTGTACAGAGCTACAGTGAAAAGCTTTGTTGCTTGCTATCCACTCAGCGGAAAGACTATATATAACAATTAAACCGTCCACTGTGTAAAAATACAGGATATTAATGTTTAGTACAATATAAAGACAAAGATTAAGCTTCCGTGAGGCAGAAGCTACTCTGTGTGAGGCTTTAGTCAACCTGTCCTCAAACTACAAAGAGAATCACCTGTGAGCCAATCCATCTAAAACCCAAGTCTGGGCCTTCCACTTGAAGAACAAGTATGCAAATAGAAGGTTGAAGATCACATGGAATGGAGTCCGATTGGAGGCCAACGACGTGGCACTAAAATTTGCTCACTATTGGCAAACAGTTGTGTGATGACACAAAATAATAATAAGTACAGTAAAGGTCCTTGACTGAGACTGGATTATGCTGATGGCCTTGCAGAGGCAGCGTGAGGTGTAGATGGTATCAATGGAAGGGAGGTTGGTATGCGTGATGGTCTGGACCTAGACAGATGTGCACAAGAGGATGTACAGAAAGATGTGGATTTAGGGGTTGGACTGAACAGGGGGCTGTTTGATGATACGCTGTGCTCCTACCTTCCACAGTGCACCACTACTGCAACAAGGTCATACATTCTGTCCGGGTTGGTAGCATCTCCTGACGTGTTGAACAATCGAAGTTCTAAAGGAAAGACGACTCTGTAAGATAGTTTTGTGTATCGATGCAGCTGATCCATATATTTGAACCGTTTCAGATGAAGAGCTAAAATCATAGGTAGCTTTTTTACTTTCATCCTGCAATGTGACAAAAGGAAGACAATTAGCAAATGCTCATAAAACAAAACACAAGTTACATTTTAATGTAATCTAACAGCATTCCTCTATCGCGTACACTGCATCCTTCAGGACTATCGAATTTTCCAACTTACTCTTACTTTCTATCCTTCTCAGAACTGGCCATTACAGGTATATAGGATGGCTAAGAAGGCTTTGGTACATCGGCCTTCATCAGTCAGGGTACTGAGCATAGACGTGGGAACGTTATGTTAGAATTGTACAAGTTAGGAAACTTGTCTCAACTATCCGAGCACAAAACAAGCACAACAGACAATGTTTCACATTAGGACCCTTCATCAGATTCTATCTAATCCCATCATGATTTTATACACCTCTGAGATCACCCCACAGTTTCCTATCGTCCAAGGAAGAAAGTCCTAGCCTGACCAGCCTTTCCCCATAGAATAGAATCATAGAATAGAATCATGAATAAGACATATTGAAAGATAACTCTGTCACTAGAAGTAGAAAGTACTCATATTAATCATGTATTTGTAAATGTGGAAGTCCCTGATCCAAAAATAAATTAAGTGGTTTACAAAACAGTCTAAAAGGAGCAAAGAAAATTGTTTCTATAACTGTACAAGATGGCGCGGCCGAATCCAGTCGCCGTCGTGGAAGCTCCGCGGAGACTGTGCGTTTTAAAAAGTTTTTTTAACTTGTATGTTCATTTTAAATTTATTTTTAAGTACTAACACACGAGCACTAATAACGTACGACCGGAAAACTCTCGTAAAACTAAACTTTAGAGTAACCAAAGACTTATTAGACACTGTACTCACCGATCCAGCGTGGCCGACAGAGATCAAAAGAGCGCGCCGTGACAACAATGGTAGCGCGGCTCCGAGAAAAAGTCGGAGAAAATATTGAGGAAAGCGGGGGGGGGGGAGATTCGGAATAGGCTGAGAGCCCAAGCCTTCTGTCCACCTCTGCCCAGCATCCTTCTGGCCAACGTCCAGTCCCTGGAGAACAAGCTGGATGGCCTCAGGGCTAGGATCAGATTCCAGCGGGACATAAAAGATTGCAACATCTGTCTGACCGAGACATGGCTGACCCCGTTGGTGCCGAATCAGGTGATCTGCCCAACTGAGTCCTTCACTGTTTTCCGTGCGGACAGAGCGGAAGAATCCAGGAAATCCAAGGGTGGAGGAGTTTGCTTCACGACCAACAATAACTGGTGCAACCCTAGGAATATTAAGACGCTTTCTCGTTCCTGCTCGCCGGACCTGGAGCATCTGACTATCTCACGCCGTCCATTTTACCTTCCCCGGGAGTTCAGCTCGGTGATCATCACAGCCGTCTATATTCCACCACATGCGGACACCGACGTGGCACTGTCGGCCCTACACGATGTGTTGTGTCGACACCAAAACAAGTTCCCTGATGCGGCTGTGGTGGTGGCAACTACCGCTCTGCCACCGAGCCACCTTGATCATCAGAAAAATGCCAGACACTTAACTGTAAAACCATCCTAATGCAAATATGCTGCAGTCCGCAGTCCAAGATACAATTTATAATTAAAATTAAAATTTAACTCACTGCCATTTTACTGCTTCATTTGGTGCATTACATTCATACCTTTTTTGAGCTTCCTGTTTACTGCAGCATACTTCACAGTAGTATTTGTATTCACTACACAGCGTCTCTGTATTACTAAACCCTCTGTTCAAAAAAAACAAAACAATTATCTTGTAATTATCTTGAATATTTAGGAATAAATTCAATTTAAAAAAGATGAAAACTGATTATATTTGAAAATGCTATAAAGCTCAAATCTAATCGATTCACATGCAAGATTAGTAATTATATGCTGTATTCTTTTCACAAAACAAAATTAACTGCAAAGCTGTTAAAACATTTTACTCGGCATACCTCAAGCAATGAGTAATTGAAGTGTTCTGCTCCACATCAACGGAAAGGTCTAAAAAGTCTTCATCTTTGCTACTTACCTGTGAAGTAGGGACAATTTAATTACTAAAAGCACAAGGCAGTAATGCAATAATCTGAAATTATTTAAGTATAACACGTAATTTCTTTCCCAGCCTTCAGTAAATAGTTAAAATGAATAGGTGTGGGATTCTGTTTTAAAGCAAAAACAGAAACAAATCATTATTCAAACACACATGATAAAAGGAAATTTAAGAGAAAGAAAAAGAATGTGAGAAAAGTGCAGGGACATTGGGTTTACAGAAGGTATTCTGCTGTGGAGCTATCACTGGTCAAATGACATCCTGTGTAATTCATGCCACCCATTACCAACAAAGGAATTGCAAATATGTTCACATCACATTGAACTTACAGTTTCACAGTTAAGACATCTGGTTTCGTTAGTTAATGTCCCTTGAAACATCTCATGTACCCAAGTTGGTTCCGGTATGTCATTGCCATTGTCGTCATTGATACAACCATTATGCAGCTGTCCGTTTTGTTTTTCCTGTTTTTTCTCTTCCTGCAGGATATCAGCAATAGTGTTTAACAGGTAGTTAAGGAACTCGTGAGCGTCTTGTTGCATGTAATTATCAAAAAGTTCTGAAACAAAAAAAGTTGAGTGGTAAAAAATGACGGCTGTTTGATTAGGAAAATTAGCATATGTTGTAACATAAGACCCACAAAATACTGGAGTAACTCAGTAAGTCAGACAGTACCTCTGAAGAACAAGGATAGGTGAGGTTTCGGTCAGGACCCTTCTTCAAACTGTTGGTAACTCAGTGGTTCTGAAGCATTTCAAGAGGTGTCCCGACCCGAAACGTCACCTATGTTCTCCAGGGATTCTGCCTGACCTGTTGTGTAACCCAAGACTAGAAGAAGGTTCTCAACCCCACAGCATCACCTATCCATGTCCTCCTGAGATGCTGCCTCACCAACTGAGGCCCTCCAGCATTTTATGCTCTACGCAAGATTCCAGCATCTGCAGTTCCTGCTGTCTAAATTGTCAAGGGACCAGATGCCAAACCATATGATTTCCAAACAATCAATAACTGAGTTACTGGCGTTTTAGTGTATTGAGACTTCAGGTTATTCAGATAACCTATGATTTATTTTGTAATTACTGTGCCAGATTAAAATCAATCCAAGATGCTACCGCAACACAAAAAAAGTCAGACAAATTAAGTAGGCAGCACAGTGGCGCAGCAGTAGAGTTGCTGCCTTGGAGCATCAGAGACCCAGGTTCGATCCTGACTAGGGGTGACGTCTGCATGGAGTTTGCACATTCTCCCTATTACCACGTGGAGTTTCTCTGCGTGTTCCGGTTTCCACCCACATCGCAGACATGCAGGTTTGTAGGTTAATTGGCTTCTGTAAATTGTCCTTAGAATGTAGGATAGAACTAGTGTACTTGTTGGTCGGCGTGGACTCGGTGGGCCAAAGGGCCAGTTTCCACACTGTATCTCTAAACTAAACTAAACCAAATAAATTGTTTCTTTACTCCAGTTACCCGTTCTACAATCCACGATCTCCATTTATTTTGACAATAGCCTTATTATGAGAATTATGAATAAATTGTTAAACTGACTGAATTTCTAATAATAGGATACCAATTTAAACAGATCTAATTCCCTCTCAAAGAAAAAATCTTACCATTTTCTTTTCGTAGTCTTGTTATAAACTTCTTGGGAGGTATCACGCCCACTCTCTTCTTTTGCGTGGCTATGTTGTAGAAGAGATCTGCCAAGCAGGTGAGTAGATTTTCCTTTCTCCTTGGCTGATTCTTGTAGGCTAGGACTTTCTCTCGGAATGGACGACAAAAGTAAAGTGCCTGAAGGACTGAATTACAGTAGCAAGTGTTCCCAAACTGAAACCAAGAGTGGACACAACAAATTAAGAGTGTCAAAATGCAGTTCATCACAATAAAACTTTACAACGATGCACAAGAAAATGATTATTATTCTCCAGCTATTCTGGAATCATAATAGATATCTATTGTTAAAAGAAATATTATCCCTTAATTTAGACTTTACTTCAGACTTTAGATATACACCGTGAAAACTGGCCCTTCAGTCCATCGAGTCCACAGGACCAGCGATCACCCTGTACACGAGCACAAGGGACAATTACAATTTACAGAAGCCAATTAACTGACAAACTTGTACGTCTTTGGAATGTGGGAAGAAAGTGGAGCACCTGGAGTAAGTCCACACGGTCACAGGAAGAATGTACAAACTCTGTACAGACATCACCAGTACTCAAGATCAAACCCGGGTCTCTGGCGCTGGAAAGCAGCAACTCTACTGCTGCGCCACTAATTAGTTATTCCAAATCCAGGGAAGAGTCAAAAAGGTTGCATTTTAATTCAAAGTAAACATACAATGATAATGCATGCAAAATTAAAACCTTTTTCAATTAGTTATTTTAAAATATCAAATCAAATTTTCTTGGACTCGTGTGCACTGAAATCTGGCCGCAATTTAGGTCAATTTCTATGCTGCTATTTGAATCTAAATTTCTTGTGGAGTTTTGTTTAAATGTCAACCTTAAATGAAAAGCATAAAATTAGTAGAAAAAGACACACAAATTGCAGATGCAAGGCTATCATACCATTAGAGTGTCAGGGGTTATGGGGAAAAGGCAGGAGAGTGGGGTTGAGAGGAAAAGATAGATCAGCCATAATTGAAAGTCGGAGTGGAGTCCTTATGAACTTATGCTCAGAGCCTTGCTTCCTCATCCTGTATAAACTTGGATCTGCCCAATGTGAATGTAACACAAGCTGTTTTATGTGTCGGAATATGTAGGCAGTAATGCGGCCAGGTGGTAAAAAAATTCAATTGCAGAGACTGACTCTTTCGATGAATATTCTGCCTGATTCAGTAAAAGTTCCTTATTAAATGGCTGAAATTGTTAGCAAATTAAAAAAAAAAAAAATCACAGTTGTGAGATACAGCATCAGGTAAACTTGGGCTCCGTTGAACTAAATCCACATTCCATTTGCCATCCTTCACCCCACTATCAATATCCCACATAACAGGTACTATCGCAACGTTTCAGAAACATTTAGACAGGTACACGGATAGGACAGGTTTGAGGGATATGGGCCAAACATAGGCTGGTGGGACTAGTGTAGATGGGATAAATTGACCAATGTGGGCAAGTTGGGCTGAAGGCCTGATTCCAACCTGGATGATACTCTAATTCTTGCTATCCTCCTGCAGACTACAATAAGCCCAATTTTCATGTGATCTGCACACATACTAACTCTGTTCTTTATCAACTATATTAACAATTTGGATGAGAGGCAATGGGCCCAGCACTGAACACTAAAGCACACCACTAGTCACAGGCCTCCAGTCCAAAAAACAATCTTGCAACTCTCTGCAATCTCCCTATGAATAGTGAAAAGCCTGGATAGAGTAAATGCGGAGAGGATATTTCTACTAGTGGGAGAGTCTAGGACCAGAGTCCATTGCCTCAGAATAAAAGGGCATATCTTTACAAAGCAGATGAGGAGGAATTTCTTAAGAGGGTGGTGAATCTGTGGGATTCATTGCCTCAGGCAGTTGTGAAGGCCAAGTTAATGGATATTTTATAAGGCGAGATTGACAGATTTTTCATTAGTAAGGGTATCAGTGGGTTTTTTTTTGGGGGTGGAGGCAGGAGAATGGGGTTGCAAGGGAAAGATAGGTCAGCCATTATTGAACAGTGGAGTAGACTTGATGGGCCGAATGGCCTAATTCTGTTCCTATAACTTATGAACTACATACGTTTCCCTAATTGCCGTTGACTATTTGAGGGCCTGTGGCAGAATGCCAACAAAGTGATTGCCCCTTTCTTATTTATCATCTCCAGTCATAAACCTCACTGGTCGATCCCTCAGAAAAGTCATTTTGCAATTTAGCTTGAGAGATGAATGAAGGGAGCAGTGTTGACTTTTAAAAAAGGTCATAACAGGTTTCATTGTTATGCCAGTCTTGTCAATACCTTGTCATTTTGTTCTAATGGAAAGTAACAGACACTTATCAAAACACTTGGGAGATTGAAGAACCACACTCAAGAACAGCATAGAATAATAGCATGACTGTTTTCAATAGGAATCATGGTGTTGAGACTGAGAACTATTAGGAGATATCCTCATTTTGTACTCTGTTTATGACCCAATGGAAACTCAGTTCAGAGGCCTACTCTCCTTTTCCATTTCAAGTAGTACTTGATTTTTAATCTCAACGATTGAGGTGCACACTAGGTGTGCAGTTCAAAACGCAGATATCACAGCTTTTAGTATTCTATTCCTTGTTGATTGTAATTTAAAAGGCATATATTACTTTTTAATAAAGTTACATGTTTCTCAATATTCTCTCTGCCAAAAATGTTGACTCTTAAACCTCTGGCTATAACTGTTAGTTTGAAGAGTCATAAGATAAAAGCTAAAATTTTTAAGACTGCTCTTCAGCCATTTATAAAATTTAATTTAGTTTAGTGATACAGAGCGGAAACATGCTCTTTAGCCCACCGAGTTCATGCCGACCAGCGATCCCCACACACTGGGGACAATTTACAATTTTTACCGAAACTAATTAACCTACAAACTTGTACGTCTTTGGAGTGTGGGAGGAAACCAGAGCACCGGGAGAAAACCCACACGGTCACAGGGAGAATGTGCAAACTCCATACAGACAGTGCCCATAGTCAGGCTCGAACCTGGGCCTCTGGCACTGTAAGGCAGCAACTCTATTGCTGCACCACCATGCTGCCCGAATGCCAGATACAATAATCTATTGACTTTGTTAGTGCCATTTAAAATTTTCAAATACTTACATTGACTAAACCAAAATAATGCTCGTTAATGGGAAACTGCTCTGGCCCAATCTCTTTCTCCAAAGCAGAGGCATTGATGCCCTGGTAAAAAAAAAAGGGAAAATAATTAATAATTTGTTTTGAATGTCTGTAAACAATGATGCAGCTGAAAAATCAAACTATGAACACACTTTTATCGTGTGAAACAACAACAGTTAAAATGGAATTTGTAATCCTCTGCTAATATGACATATGATGAGCATTTGACAGCTCTGGGCCTAGACTTGCTGGAGTTCAAAAAACTGAGAAGGGGACCTCATTGAAACTTACCGAATAGTGAAAGGCCAGAATAGAGTGAATATGGAGACGATGTTTCCACTATTGGGAGAGTCTAGGACCAGAGGCCATAAGTTCAGAATAAAAGGATGTACCATTATAAATGAGATAAGGAGGAATTTATTTCGTCAGAGTGGTGAATCTGTGGAATTCAATGCTACAGACGGCAGTGGAATTCATTGCTACAGACAGCTGTGGAATTCATGGCCACAGAAGGCTGTGGAATTCATGGCTGCAGAAGGCAGTGGAAGGCAAGTAATGCATATTTTTAAGGCGGAGATTGACAGATTGATTAGTAAGGGTGTAGGCGTTATGGGAAGAAGACAAGAGAATAGGGTTGGGAGGGAAAGATAGATCAGTCATGGTTGAATGGCGAAGTAGACGGGGCGAATGCTCCTAGAACTTTTTCACATAGTATCTGAAGTTCAGGGTTCAGTGCAGGTATAACCTTTAATTTTCCACTGGATGGTAATCAGACTCGATCAGCCCCTTTAATGTGCTAAAGCATGGACTTTCTTGTGAATTGCATCTCATTATTGCACAGGACTTTACTGTAATAAATATACAGAGCTACTTGCAGTCCACGAGAACAATAAGTTGCAAGTAATTACTTATTTACAGCATCCTTCCAAACTCAAAGCTGTGGGAAGATTTTGACTATGAACAAACTAATTAAGTGTTAACTATTTTCTTAATGATTTTGACGTCTTTCAGAAATTCGTTTAGTTTAGTTTAGAGATACAGCGTGGAAACAGGCCCTACGACCCACTGAGTCCGCAGCGATCACCCGTACACTAGTTCTATCCTACACACGAGGGACAATTTACAGCAGCCAATTAACCAACAAACCCGCAGGTCGTTAGAATGTAGGAGGAAACTGGAGCACCCGCTCTCCTCTCCCACCCCACTCACCTTCCATCCAGCAAATGTTCAGACTTATTCATGTGTAGGAAGGAACTGCAGATGTGGGTTTATACCGAAGATAGTCACAAAATGCTGAAGTAACTCAGCGAGTCAGGCAGTATATCTGGAGAAAAAGAATGGGTGCTGTTTTGGGTCGGGATTCTCCTTTTGAAGGGTTCCAACCTGAAACGTCACCTATTCTTTTTCTCCAGAGATTTTGCCAGACCTGCTGAGTTACTTCAGCATTCTGTGTCTATCTTCAGGCTTATTCGTATTCTTTATCCACATCCTAATTCTCGCCAAGTCCCACTTACCCATTACCCATGTGCTCACTGATTATGGGTCCAACAACAAATTATTTTTTAAAGTTTTGATCGCTTTTAAACCCCCCACAACGACCTATCCACCCCATCCTAACTTGCAGCCCCACAACCCACCAAGATCTGTTTCTTTTGAATGGTTATCCTTCCACTAGAGAGCATGTTTCCAACTGCTTGTGGTCAAAAATCAAATTCCCACTGAAGATAGGTACAAAATGCTGGAGCAACTCAGCGGGTCCGGCAGCACCTCTGGATATAAGGAATAGGTGACGTTTCATGTCGAACGTGGGAAGAAGGGTCTTGACACGAAAAGTCACCTATTCCTTTTCATTAGAGATGCTGACTGTCCCACTGAGTTACTCCAGCATTTTGCTTCTTAAAATCTACTACTTCTTTCTATTTTATTAACCCTTCTTGAGGCTGTGTGTTAAATTCTTGATGATACTTCTGTGAAGTGCCAGAAATGTTTTATTACGTTAAAAACAATATACAAATGCAAGTTGTTAACTGTTACAGTAATTGCTCTCTATTTTATGGTGAAAGACTCTTAGGGATTATGTTACCAGCTGCGCACAATTTGCTCACTCTTTTCATGTGTACTCATGCAGATACAAAACAAATTGTTGCTCAAACAGAGCCGTGTTTCCCAAAGGGGGGGAAACGAGGAAAACAATGGCAGGAAATGCTAGGATATTATCCAAAATTCAAGTACACCTTTTCCTGCATGCACATTTAGTTTTTAAGTTTCATTTTTCGAGATATAGTGTGGAAACAGGCCCTTCAACCCACCGAGTCCTCACAGACCACCGATACACTAGTTTAGAGATACAGCACGGAAACAGGCCTTTCAGCCCACCAGTGACCCTCTGACCAGTGATTCCCGTACACTAGCACTATCCTACACAAGGGACAGTTTACAATCTTTACTGAAGCCAATTAACCTACAAACCTGTACGTCTATGTAGTGTGGGAGGAAACCGGAGCACTCAGGAAAAACCCACGCGGTCACTGGGAGAACGTATATACTCTGCACAGACAGCACCCGTAGTCAGGATCGAACCCGGGTCTCTGGTGCTGTAAGGCAGCAACTCTACTACTGTACCACCATGCCATTAGATCTATGTTATTCCACTTTAGCATTCTACATACTACTTGGCAATTTACTGCTGCCAATTAGCCTACTAACCTGCATGTCCTTGAGATGTGGGAGGAAACCAGAGCACGCAGAGGAAACCTACAGTCACAGGGTGAACGTACAAACTCTGCACAGATCACACCCGTAGTCAGGTTTGAACCCAGATCTCTGGTGCTGTGAGGCAGCAGCTCTACCACTGTTAAAAGGTAAGAAATGCTAGAGTACATTAAAAAATTCAAGCACATCTTTTCTTTTATTTACATTTATTCTGCCAACTCTTTTTGATCTATTAATGCGATCCGTGAACTAATCTACTCTTTTCTTTGCACTGCTCCATTTCATCTGCCATTTGCATGTTCTGAAGGTTAATTGGGCTCTGTAAATTGCCTCCAGCGTGTAGGGAGAGGATTGGAAAGTGGGATAACATCGAACTAATGTGAACAGGTGATTGATCGTTGGTGTGGATTCAGTGGGCCAAAGGGACTGTTTCCATGCTGCATCTTTCAATGATTTTTAAAATACACTATTTTACCAGTTATCAAATTCTGATAGCCTTTTTGGTTAAAAAAACTGAATAGAACGTCATGTAACTGGCTCCAGATGTTAAATTTAGGTGTTTGAATGTTTTAAAACAGGATACGTTTAGAAGCAACCATTTGTACATCACCATAAATTTGATTTATTCTGCTGCCAATCAAAAATCCTATAGTTAAAGCTTAACATATTTTGCATGATTCATAGTCCCCTTGCTTCATACAACTTGATTCTTGTTTTTACATGCCATGACCTGCTTTGTATTGCCTTAAAGTGTTTTCATTTTCCCTCCATTTCTTGAAGTTGCCTCATTTCTTAGTTTTATATGTTACATGTGGCGCAGTGCTGCAGATGATTGAGCTGCTGCCTCACAGCACCAGAGGCCTTGGATCATTACTGACCAAAAGCGTCCCGACCGAAAACGTCATCAATCCATGTTCTCCAGAGGTGCTGCCTGACCCGCTGCGTTATTCCAGCACTCTGTGTCTTTAAATAGCGAGAGCGCCAGATATAGCAACGGCTGCGGACCCAAAACACAACATGGCCAAAGCTTTGAAGACGTACTCCGGAGACAGCTCGGTCTCACATTAGACTGTTCTGGTAGTTACAACATTGGCTTCCACCCAACAATGTGGAAAATAACCCAGGTATGCCCTGTTCACAAACAGCCAAGAAAAATCAAATCTCCCATTCCATCACAACTGTTTAGTTTGGTTCCTTGTCCCATGTACCAAGGTATAGTGAAAAGCTTTTTTTTTTAAAGTGCTATCCAGTTAGCGGAAAGACTCTACATGATAACAATCAAGCCGTCCACAGTGTACAGGTACAGGATAAAGGGAATCTGATGTTAAGGTAGAGGTTTAAAAGAGTGGAGAAATTGTAACTAATGAGTGTAGATCCGCTTCTGGGATCAGCACGCAGAGTCGCAAGGCTTGGGCACCATCACACGTACTCACTGACTGACTCCAGTTTGCAAAGACTGGATCCGTCCCCACCCACTCCTCCCCAAGCAGCAATTCACACCTGGAAAAGAATTGGCGGCGCCTAACGGCTGCGGCTCGCTAGCAGTCTGTTCGTATTTTTTCCTTTTTTTTTGGTTGTGTGTCGGTGTTGGGATGGGTTTTTTTTTTTTTTTGGTTGTGTATGTGTGGGGGGTGGTGGTGTGGGGGGGGGGTGGTGGTGTGGGGGAAACCTTTCTCTTTTAGGTCTCTTCCTCACGGCGCGGGGTGCGGCTCGGCCGCGGGGCCTTCCATCACCCGGTGCGGCTTGGCCGCTGGACTTAACATCGCCCGGCGCGGCTCGGCCGCTGGACTTAACAGTGCCCGGTGCAGCTTGGCCGCGGGGCCTTCCATCGCCCGGTGCGGCTCAGCCGCGGGGCCTAACATCGCTGGTGCGGCTCAGCCGCGGGGCCTAACATCGCTGGTGCCCCCCACCCCCCCCCCCCCTCCCACCCCT
This sequence comes from Rhinoraja longicauda, assembly GCF_053455715.1. NCBI lineage: Eukaryota > Metazoa > Chordata > Chondrichthyes > Rajiformes > Arhynchobatidae > Rhinoraja > Rhinoraja longicauda. The sequence continues at coordinate 43,687,005 of NC_135959.1, read as the reverse complement.
CTGCAATCACCAATTTGCACATCCTCACAGAATGCCTCCAGTTTAACAATAGAAATTGCAGAGGTGGAGAGCCTATTCAGAAAACAGAAAAGCCGGAAATCTCCAGGACCGGACAATGTTTCCCCCTCCACCCTCAAGCTCTGTGCCGAACAACTGGCGCCAATCTACACAGACATTTTCAACCAGTCCCTGCAAACCTGCACTGTCCCTGCCTGCTTCAAGGTCTCCACTATTGTCCTTGTACCCAAAAAGACAAGGATCACTGGTCTTAATGACTACAAGCCTATCGCACTTACCTCTGTAGTCATGAAGACCTTTGGAAGACTTGTGCTGGCCCAGCTAAAAAACATCACAAACCCCCTGCTGGACCCTCTGCAGTTTGCATACAGGGCCAATAGATCGGTGGACGACGCAGTCAATCTAGGCCTGCACTTCATCCTCCAGCACCTAGACCACAAGGGGACCTATGCCAGGATTCTGTTTGTGGACTTTAGCTCTGCTTTTAACACCATTGTGCCAGAGCTACTACACTCCAAACTTTCCCAGCTGACTGTGCCTGAACCCCTCTGTCAGTGGATCATCAACTTCCTGATGGACAGGAAGCAGCATGTGAGGCTGGGAAAGCACATCTCGGACCCGCAGACCCTTGGCATAGGAGCTCCGCAAGGCTGCGTACTCTCCCCTCTCCTTTACTCTCTACACCAACGACTGCACCTTCAGACTCCTCTGTCAAGCTCCTCAAGTTTGCGGATGACACTACCCTGATTGGACTGATCCAGGATGGGGAGGAATCTGCCACAGGCAATGATGGTCCAATTCTATACTGCTATCATTGAGTCCGTCCTCACTTTCTCCATCATGGTCTGGTTTGGCTCAGCCACCAAGCACGGCATCCGGAGGCTGCAACGGATTGCTCGCGCAGCTGAAAAGGTTGTTGGCTGTAACCTTCCCTCCATTGACGAACTGTACACTGCAAGGGCCAGGAAGCGAGCGGGTAAGATCATCTCTGACCCCTCTCACACTGGCCACAAACTCTTCAAAGCACTTCCCTCTGGAAGGCGACTCCGGACTGTCAAAGCAGCCACAGCCAGACATAAAAACAGCCTTTTTCCACGAGTGATAGTTCTACTCAATAACCAAAGTCTGTAGTCTCGTTTTTGCTCTGATTTATTTTCACCCACATGTTTAGAACGTAATGTTGTATCCTTATTGTTTTGATGTGGTTATGCTTTATTCTTAATCGTTAACTGTATGTTTGTGTTGTCATTTGTGAGCGGAGCACCAAGGCACATTCCTTGTATATGCATACTTGGCCAATAAACTTATTCATTCATTTATTCATTCATTCATCTTGTACTCAGCACTATTGATACTGAAGGCACTATTGACTCTTATCCAGTGACAGTTATCTTCCAATAACCCAATCGTCAATCTCAGTTTGGGTTTCACCCAGGTTCCAGACCTCATCTCACCTTTGGTCCAATCAGCCAATTTCCAGAGGGAAAGCAAGAGTCAAGTGTGTTTTATTGTTATGTGTCCCAGATAGAACAATTAAATTCCACTCCCGTGCGTTCAAGTTGCCGAACCAGGCCATGATGCAACCAGTCAATGTGCTCTCTATTGTACATCTGTAGAAGTTCAAGATAATCCTCTCTGACATACCGAGTCTCCGTAATCTTCTCAGGAAGTAGAGGCGTTAATGTGCTTTATTGATAATTGCATCAGTGTGCTGGGTCCAGGAAAGATCTTTGGAAATATGCACGCCCAGGAATTTGAGGTTTTTGACTCTCTCCACCATCTTGTTGATATAAATAAGTTTGTGGGTCCTCATCTTTCCTCTTCCAAAGTCCACAATCAGTTCATTGGTTTTGCTGATATTGAGAGCCAGGTTGTTGTGCTGGCACCATTTAGTCAATCGGTCGATCTCACTTCTATACTCTGACTCATCACCATCTGTAATTCATCCAACAACGGTGGTGTCGTCAGCGAACTTGAAGATGGAGTTCGCACTGTGTCCGGCTACACAGCCATGTGTAGAGTGAGTAGAGCAGGTGGCTGAGCACACAGCCTTGAGGTACTCCTGTACTGATTGTTAATGAGGAAGAAGTATTTCTGCCAATTCAAACAGACTGTGGTCTGTGGATGAGGATCCAGTTGCAGAGGGATGCGCAGAGACCCAGTTCCGTGAGCTTGGTAACCAGCTTGCAGGGGATGATGGTATTGAACGCCGCGCTGTCGTCTTTAAACAACAGCATGACCTAAGAATTTTTATTGTCCAAGTAGTCCAAAGACGTACAGGTATGTAGGTTAATTGGCTGGGTAAATGTAAAAATTGTCCCTAGTGGGTGCAGGATAGTGTTAATGTACGGGGATCACTGGGCGGCACGGACTTGGAGGGCCGAAAAAGCCTGTTTCCGGCTGTATATATATGATATATGATATGATATGATAGTCCAGTGCGGAATGGAGAGCCAGTGAGATCGCATCCTCCGTTGTCCTGTTGTGACGGTAGGTAAACTGTAATGGGTCGAGGTTCTTGTTGAGGTAGAAGTTGATATGCACCATAACCAGCCTCTCAAAGTACTTTATCACCACGGACGTTAGTGCCACTGGTCGATAGTCGTTGAGGTACGTCACCTTAGTCTTCTTGGGCACCAGTATATTTGATGCCCACTTAAAGCAGGTAAGCACCTCAGACCTCAATAATGTGGTTGAAAATGTCCGCAAAAACTCCAGCCAGTTGGTCTGCACAGGTTTTGAGAACTCGAACGGGTATACCATCAGGTCCAGGCGCTTTCCGATGGTTCACCCCCCCTGAAGGATCGTCTGTTGTCGGCCTCTGTGACTGTGACTGTAATGGGGGCTTGGGAAGGCACATCAGTGTTCTCCCTATCAAAGCTTGCGTAGAACGCATTGAGCTCTTAGGGAGTGATGCTTCGCTGTCGCTTAAGCTGCCTCCTGACATCACTGTGACGTCTTTGTAAAAGTGAAAGCAATGGACATCAATGGGAAAACATTCCAATGGTTGCTATCCTGCCTTGGACAAAGGTGGTCATGGCTATCATAGGGTCCAGGAAAGACCAGGTAGTATCAAAGCCAAATTATCTTCAGCTACTTTCTCAGTGACCCTTCCATCAAAAGGGCTAAAGTGAGGATATATGCTTATGATTGCACAATGTTAAAATTACTTTCACAACTCCTCAGCTCCTTACTACACTCCCCATAGACTCACAGCTGTGCAGTCAAATTCTTTTCCAATGCCATTTACAACTTTACAGATGACACCACCCTAGTGGGCCGGATCTCATGTAATGATGAGACGAAGCACAGGAATGAGATAGAGAGCTTAGTAACACAGTGTCAAAGCATCAGCCTCTTCCTTAATGTCAGCACATCAAAGGAGCTAACAAGTAGAAAGGGACTGCAGATGCTGGTTTATATTGAAGATAGACACAAAATGCTGGAGTAACTCAGCAGGTCAGGCAGTATCTCTGGAGAAAAAGGATGGATGATTTTTCCGGTCAAGACCCTTCTTCTTCCTTCAGTCTGAAGAAGAGTCCTGACTTAAAACGTCATCAATCCTTTTTCTCCAGGGATGCTGCCTGAACCACTGAGTTACTCCAGCACTTTGTGTCTATCAAAGAAGCTAGTCGTTGACTTCAGGAAATGAGGTGGTGTACATGCCCCAGTCAGGCTCAATGGTTGCTCAGTGGAGATGGTTGAGAGCTTCAATATCTTAGGCATTAATATCACCAACAATTTATGCTACGAACTACATTGAAGCTGCAGCCAAGAGTGCAGACCAACATCTCAACTTCCTCAGCAGATTAACGTAGTTTGGCATGTCTCCAATGACTCTTACCAATAGTTCTTAAGTCAAAGGAGAAGAATTAACCATCCGGCCCATGGAGTCTACTCTACTATTCAATCATAGCTGATCTATCTTTCCCTCTCAACCCCTTTCTGATGCCTTCACCCCACAACTCTTGCAAATCAAGAATCTGTCAATCTCCACCTTAAAAATACCCAATGATTTGGCCCCCATAGTCGACTGTAAACAATATAACGAATTCCATAGATTCCATAGATTACTCATCTCCTTTCCAAAGATATGTCCTTTTATTCTGAGACTGTGCCCACTGGTGCTAAACTCTCCCACGAGTGGAAACATCCTCTACACATCCACTCTATCCAGGCCTTTCACTAACTTCCACAGATGCACGATTGAAAACATATTTTCGGGATACATCAGTTTCGTTCTCCGACCAAAAACATAATAAATTTCAGAGTTGTTGATGTAGTCCAGTCCAGAACATAAACTAACCTCCATCAACTCCATCTGTACCACATTGCCCTGTGAAAGTAGCTGACATGATCAAGGCCTAGTTACAAAAACCTGAAATAAACCACCAGATTCAGGAACAACATAATCAAACACCATTTACTCACACGTCAAGCAGAATACACAAAAGCTTGAAAGCACGTATCAGCAGATTCAGGAACAGTTTCTTTACTGCTATTATAAGACTACTGAATGATTCTCTCATGAGTTAGGGTGTAATCCCATTCTCCCAACTACCTCATTGCAGTTCTTGTATTTCTTTGAAAAAGTTCATATGTCATAGGAGCAGAATTAGGCCATTCAGACCATCAAGTCCACTCCGCCATTCAATCATGGCTGATCTATCTTTCCCCCTCACCTCCATTCTCCTGCCTTCCCCCCATAACCTTTGACATCCTTACTAATCAAGAATCTATCAATCTTCGCAAAGCACGCACGAGGAGCACTCAGGAATAGCACCTTCCTGTCTGCCATCAAGCTTCTGCACCATGAAAATGATGCGCTACAATGCTGAGAACAATATTCTGCACTCTGCATCTTCTCCTTTGCTCCATCTTTTGTACTTGAGCTTGACTTGATTGAATCACTCCTGCCATCTGGATGATATAGGAGCCTGAAAACTGTTTGATTTTATGTATGCATACACATATGAATGCATGTAGAACTTTTTTTTAAAGTATTTTTTAAAGTTTAGTTTAGAGATACAGTGCAGAAACAGGCCCTTCGGCTCACCGAGTCTGCACCACCAGTGATTCCCGCACATTAACTCTACCCAACACGCACGAGGGACAATTTTACATTTACAACAAGCCAATTAAACTACAAATCTGGAGTGTGGGTGGAAACCAAAGATCTCGGAGAGACCCACTCAGGTCTCGGGGAGAACGTACAAACTCCGTACAGAAGCACCTGTAGTCGAGATCAAACCCAGGTCCCTGGCACTGTAAGGCAGTAGCTCTACCTCTATGCCCCTTTCATTTATTATATTGTTTACAGAGTACTATTTTTTACATATTCTGTTATGCTGTTGCAAGTAAGAATTTCATTGTTCTATCTGGGACATTCAACAATAAAAGACGGTATTATTTGATCTGCATGCAAAACAAAGCTTTTCACTGTACCTCGGTACACGTGACAATAATCTAAACTTAAACACAAAGTCCTTCCTTCATTGCTGCTGGATGTAAATTCAGAATCATTCTACCCAGATAGTTCTTGAGAAAACCCTCATTAGTAGGACTGCGTCATTTCTAGGTCACTTATCATCTGTACAACCATTTTGACCTCACAACTGAGAGAGTAGTTCATAAGATCATGGCATAAGAACAGAATCAGGTAATTCAGGCCATCGTCTGTTCTGCAGTTTGAACATGGCTGATTTATTTTTCCTTCTCAACACCATTCTCCTCCCTTCACCCCTTAAACTTTGACATCCTTACTAATCAAGGATCTATAAATTTCTGCGTTAAAAATACCTAATGACTTGGCCTCCACAGTTGTCGGTGGCAATTAATTCACAGATTCACTACCCTCTGGTTAAAGAAATTCCCCCTCATCTCCATTTTAAAGATACGTCCTTTTATTCTATGGCTGTGCCATATGGTACTAGATTCTGCCACTACTGGAAACATCCTCTCCACCTCCATACTATCTAGGCTTCACTATTCAGTAGATTTCATTAAGATTCCCCTCATCCTTCTAAACTCCAGCGAGTACAGGCCCAAAGCTGTCACTTGCTCCCAATACGATAACCCAATCATCCCCGGGATCATTCTCGTAAATCTCCTCTGGACCCTCTCCAATGCCAGCACATCCCTCCTCAGACACAGGGCACAAAACTATTCACAATATTCGAAAAGTGGTCTGACCAGCACCTTATCAAGCCTCAGCATAACATCCTTGCTTTTATATTCTAGTCCCCTCGAACTGAATGGTAACATTGCATTTGCAATACAATTTGATAACAAAATACTGATTTTAAATACATATAGCCATAAGCTATAAAAGACTTTAAAAGACTGTGCTTTAAAAGACTGTTGTTGTGACTTTAACAACTTGATAAAATATCTGAGATTTCTCATCTATTCCACTGGCACCTCGTTTACGCTGTTTAAATTCCACATTTGAATCAAGTGTTAGAGTTAGCAACATGTGCCAAGCACCAAATCCCCTTCGGTACCCAACCAAAAATTGCTGCTATGAGATGGACAATATCAAAAAATGTGAGTTCTTAAAAATATGCTGATAACTAAAAATGAAATGTCAGGAAACAAAGAAATGAATCAAGAAATTGAAACATTAAGCTGTAAAATGAAATCCTCAAGATGTGTCCTGAATCATGAACAACAAATCACCTGTTCTATCAAATAACACAAGATATTGATAAAATCACTGATCAGATTATATTCAAATATAGTTTTTTGTCATCAACATGTAAATAATGTCAACAACATGCCAAACCATTCAATTAAGCTACTTCAGGTGGAAAGGAATGAGGGCCGTTTTCAAAACAATATTCTATCTACAAAATGAGTTACGAAAAGGTGCAAGGAACAAATGAAAGGTATGAAAAGGACAAACCAAAGCTGACACTGATGACCAAGGAAAGGTTGAGCCCACAATGGTCAATTGTTGACTGTGGACGAGGTGATAACGAAAGGATACAATCAGTGAAACTATCAGGACAACCAAGTGGGAGAGGGGCGGAGAGAGAATGCAAGGGTTATTTGAAATTAGAGAAATCAGTAATCATACGGCTGGGTTGTAAGCTGCCCAAGCGAAATGGACAACACTGCTGGTAGTTAGACTGCACATTTCTGAAAGTGGGTAGGCTTCGTTGAGATTAAATGTACTGCAACACGAGGGTTGGGGCCAGGGAAAGGTTCTCTCACACTCACTCACTCCCGACTCCCGGTTCATTACACCTGCCTCTTCCCTTGCCCTTCCCCAGGCCAGGCCAGTGCCTGCATCCAGGGAGAGTCTGGGTGCTGAGCAACCCGGCCGGGCTCCGGGAGACTAGGCCTCCCCGTCCCCTCCCTGCAACTTGAGGGGCTGTTCCGAGCTCGCTCGCTCCCTCCCCCTTCGCCTCGGCCTGTCCTGTCCTGTCAGGCCCGGGAGAGGAGCCGGGGGAGAGCGGGTAAAGCCGGGCCCGCCTCGACCCCAAGGCGAAGCCTCTGTTGCTGTTGTTGCTGCTGCACACTGAGGAGCGAGCTCCCCCCGCGGGGGCCGCAACCTACCATGGTACAAATGGAAGCGAGTTTGCCGACTGTCATTAGTATTTCCATCCGTCCGCCGCCATGTTTCATCCGCTCACTCAGCGCCGATTGAGGGGGCGGGGATGTGTGGGTGACGCTGCGGCCGCGGGGTCCTAGCGCCGGTCTCACAAACACCGCCCCATGCACAGTGCACACGCACCCCTCAACTCATATCTTGCAAATGTATTCAGAAAAAAAAGTCAAACCACAAGGTGCAAGTGGCAATTGCAATTTTAATGGCAACCTGTAAGCAGAAAAGACAGGTGAAGGAATGTTTTTTAATCAAAAATATCATTTATTCAGAATGAAAAATATACACAAAACAAAAGTTTAGTTTAGAACAAAAGAGATCGTAGAGGCAGAGTAGACTTGATGGGCATAATGGACTAATTCTGCTTCTATAACTTAGGAATTTATGAGAATAAGAATTTCAGTCCCAGGATATGTCTCCAAATGTTTACTCGAGAACTTACTGGAGACAGAGTCTGAGTCGTAGTCATCTTTAGCTGCCTCATTACAGGTTTAGTTTTAGTTTAGAGATACAACATGGAAACAAGTCCTTCGGCCCAGCATCCGCGCCAACCAGCAATCGCCTTGTATACTAGTACTCTCCTACACTCTTGGGACAATTTACAGAAGCCAATTAACCTACGTCTTTGCAATGTGGGTGGAAACCGGAGCACCCGGAGAAAACATTAGTTCTATCCTACACACTATGCTGGAAAGGGTACAGGGAAGATTTACAAGGATGTTGCCAGGGCTAGAGAGTCTGAGCTACAGGGAGAGATTGAGCAGGCTGAGACTCTGTGCCTTGGAGTGCAGGAGGATGAGGGGTGATCTTATTGAGGTGTATAAAATCATGAGAGGAATAGGTCAGGTAGATGCACAGAGTCTCTTGCCCAGAGTAGGTGAATCGAGGACCAGAGGACATAAGGTTTAAGGTGAAGGGAAAAAGATTTAATAGGAATATGAGGGGTATCAGAACAAGCTGCCAGAGAAGGTAGTTGAGGCAGGGACTATCCTAACATTTAAGAAACAGTTAGACAGGTACAAGGATAGGACAGGTTTGGAGGGATATGGACCAAACGCGGGCAGGTGGGACTAGTGTGGCTGGGACATGTTGGCCAGTGTGGGCCAAGGGATCTATTTCCACACTGTATCACTCTATGACACCAGGAACAATTTACAGAAGCCAATTAAACTACAAACCTGCATGTCCTTGGAATGTGGGTGGAAACCGAAGCACCGATTAATGGGTAATCAAAACACATTGTTGAATGTATGGGAGTTCTAATGTCAGCTGAGAATTTTGTATCATGGTTTGTGTACTATGAGCATTAACCTCATTCTCAAAGAGCGGACTTGTCACCAAGAGGCTCAGGTACCCATCCTGGCTCCCACTTTACTTCCACACCTGCTGACAGGCAAGGAGAAAAGCAAGATGGAAATAATGATGGGTTTGATGTTGTTGATGCACGGTTCACTTCATTAGGAATTTATGAGAAAAGTGAAAAGAACTGTTAGCAATGGAAATTTAAACAGAAATTGTTGGAAGGACTCAGGCTCTGAGGAAAGAATTCTGAGGTGAGGAGGAGAGGGTGGCACAGTGGCGTAGCGGTAGAGTTGCTGCCTTACAGCGCCAGAGACCCAGGTTTGATCCTGACTATGACCGCTGTCTGGAGTTTATATTTTCTCCCTCTGATCGGGTGGGTTTTCCTCGGGTGCTTCAGTTTCCTCCCACATTCCAAAGGCGTGCAGGTTTATAGATTAATTGACTTCTATAAATTGTCCCTAGTGTATAGGATAGAACTAGTGTATGGGTGATCGATGGTTGGCTTGGACTCGGTGGGCCGAAGGACTTATTTCCACGCTGTATCTTTAAGCTTAAACTAAGCTAAACAGAATTATGAGTCAGATATTCCCAGGAGATTTAGGGCATGTTGCATTTTTTCCAAGGAGGTTTTTCCGACCATCTAGTAAACTCTTCCCATGTCAGAACAAGGGATTTGTTTGCGGGGATTGATGTCGGGCATGGACAATGTGGCCTGCCCATCACAGTTGACTGACTTGACGTTATTGCTTTAGTGCCTGGGATGTTGGCCTGAGAGAGGCCCACTGAATCTGTGATGGAAGATGCTGTGTAGAAACCTGTGGAGGAACCCGTCTGAAGATGGGTCCCAACCCAAAACATTGCCTATCCACATCGTTCATAGATGCTGCCTGACCCGCTAAGTTACTCCAGCACTTGGTGTTTACCTTAAGATTGCAGCATCTGTTGTTGTGTCCAAACCAAGCTGTGATGCAACCTGACAGTATGCTTTCTATAGTGCATTTACAGAAGTTTGTAAAAGTCGTTGGAGTCATGCTGAATTTCATCAGTGTCCTAAGGAAGTAGAGGCATTGGAGTGCCTTGTTGGCTGTTGCATCAATGTGGTTGGTCTATGACAGATTGTTGGTAATATTAACATGAGGAAACTTGAAGCTCTCAACCATTTCCAATCACTTGCAATGCAACTACCAAACATGAGCAAAATCCAAATGCCATCTGTGTATTTCACTTCAGGATGAGCTTCATTCTGGAGTGAAAGTTGAAAATTTCCAATTAGTTCTTTAGCTGAGTTCCACTTCAGTGGCAAGTTTAAGTACAACACAAAGCGTAACTCAGCGGGTCAGACAGCATCTTTGGAGAGCATGGAAGGTGATGTTTTTGGTCAGGACGGGACCGTTCTTTAGATTATAAATATCCTGGCTCACCTTATGAAATAAATCCGCTTCATAAGCTTTTTTTTAACCTTTTGTAGATCTATTAAGTGATTTGCAGTATTCTATTCTTTTATACATTCTGGTAGTAACTGATTTATTCACAAAATGCTGGAGTAACTCAGCAGGTCAGGCAGCATCTCGGGAGAGAAGGAATGGGTGACGTTTCGGGTCGAGACCCTTCTTCAGACTGATGTCAGGGGGGCGGGACAAAGGAAGGATATAGGTGGAGACAGGAAGATAGAGGGAGATCTGGGAAGGAGGAGGGGAAAGGAGGGACAGAGGAGCTATCTGAAGTTGGAGAAGTTGACATTCATACCACCGGGCTGCAAACTGCCCAGGCGAAATATGAGGTGCTGCTCCTCCAATTTCCGGCGGGCCTCACTATGGCACTGGAGGAGGCCCATGACAGGGAGGTCAGACTGGGAATGGGAGGGGGAGTTAAAGTGCTGGGCCACCGGGAGATCAGTTTTGTTAATGCGGACCGAGCGCAGGTGTTCAGCGAAGCGATCGCCGAGCCTGCGCTTGGTTTCGCCGATATAAATAAGTTGACATCTAGAGCAGCGGATGCAATAGATGAGGTTGGAGGAGGTGCAGGTGAACCTCTGTCTCACCTGGAAAGACTGTTTGGGTCCTTTGATGGAGTTGAGGGGGGAGGTAAAGGGACAGGTGTTGCATCTCGTGCGGTTGCAGGGGAAAGTGCCCGGGGTTGGGGTGGTTTGGGTAGGAAGGGACGAGTGGACCAGGGAGTTACGGAGGGAACGGTCTCTGCGGAACACAGAGAGGGGAGGGGATGGGAAGATATGGCCAGTGGTGGGGTCCTGTTGTAGGTGACGGAAATGTTGGTGGATAATATGTTGGATCCGCTGGCTGGTGGGGTGGAAGGTGAGAACGAGGGGGATCCTGTCCTTGTTGGGGGTGGGAGGAGGAGGAGCAAGAGCGGAGCTGCGGGATGTAGAAGAGACCCTAGTGAGAGCCTCATCTATAATGGAGGAGGGGAAGCCCCGTTTTCTGAAGAACGAGGACATCTCGGAAGCCCTAGTGTGAAACACCTCATCCCGGGCGCAGATGCGGCGTAGACGGAGGAATTGGGAGTAGGGGATAGACTTTTTGCAGGGGACCGGGTGGGAAGAAGTGTAGTCCAGATAGCTGTGCGAGTCGGTGGGTTTGTAGTAAATGTCCGTCACTAGTCTGTCTCCTGTGATGGAGATGGTGAGGTCCAGAAACGGGAGGGAGATGTCAGAGATAGTCCAGGTATATTTAAGGGCAGGATGGAAATTGGAGGTGAAGTGTATGAAGTCAGTGAGTTCTGCATGGGTGCAAGAGGTAGCACCAATGCAGTCGTCGATGTAGCGGAGGTAGAGTTCGGGGATGGGGCCAGTGTACGTCTGGAACAGGGATTGTTCGACGTACCCGACAAAGAGGCAGGCGTAGCTAGGGCCCATGCGAGTGCCCATAGTTACGCCTCTGGTTTGGAGGAAGTGGGAGGAGTCAAAGGAGAAGTTGTTGAGGGTAAGAACCAGCTCTGCTAGGTGGAGGAGAGTGTTGGTCGATGGGGATTGGCTGGTTCTACGGTCGAGGAAGAAACGGAGGGCTTCGAGACCATCCTTGTGGGGGATGGAAGTGTAGAGTGACTGGACATCCATGGTGAAGATGAGGGAGTGGGGGCCTGGGAACCGGAAGTTATCCAGGAGATGGAGAGCGTGTGAGGTGTCTTGGACGTAGGTGGGGAGGGATTTAACCAGGGGGGATAGGATGGAGTCGAGGTAGGTAGAGATAAGTTCGGTGGGGCATGAGCAGGCAGAGACAATGGGTCTGCCGGGACAGTAGTCTTATACTACTGGTAGTAACTGAGCTTGACTGTAGTTTAGTTTATAGATACAGCGCGGAAACAGGCCCGTAGTTTAGTTTAGAAATACAGCGTGGAAACAGGCACATCGGCCCACCGAATCATCGCCAACCAGCAATCCCCTTACACCAGCACTATCCTACACACCAGGGACAATTTTTACTGAAGCCAATTAACCTACAAACCTGTACGTCTTTGGAGTGTGTGAGGAAACCGGAGCACCCGGGGAAAACCCACACAATCACAGGGAGAATGTACAAACTCCGTGCAGACAACACCCAGAGTCAGGATCGAACCCGGGTCCCTGGTGCTGAAAAGCAGCAACTTTAACGCTGTGCCACCGTGCTGCCCAAATTAAATTTTTGATATGTATATGATTTGTCCTATATGAGAGGAGTGAAAGGAACATTCTTTGTGATCTGTAGTGGTTGGGGCGGCATGGTAGCGCAGCGGTAGAGTTGCTGCTTTACAGCGAATGCAGCGCCGGAGACTCAGGTTCGATCCTGACTACGGGTGCTGTACTGTAAGGAGTTTGTACGTTCTCCCCGTGACCTGCGTGGGTTTTCTCCGAGATCTTCGGTTTCCTCCCACACTCCAAAGATGTACAGGTATGTAGGTTAATTGGCTGGGTAAATGTAAAAATTGTCCCTAGTGTGTAGGATAGTGTTAATAGTGTTAGTGTGCGGGGATCGCTGGGCGGCGCGGACTTGGTGGGCCGAAAAGGCCTGTTTCCGCGCTGTATATATATGATATGATATCATATCATATCATATCAAAAGATATCTGCCGCTTCTGGGCATGTTGTATCAAGAATGATATAAATAATGGATGGAGAATTTAGCAAAACTGTCATTCAGCTGTGAACACTAGTCATCAGTGTTAGGAAAATGAACAGACTGCCATACTTAAAAGTGTACAACTTGAAGGTGACAAATGTTCAAAGTTTATGTCACATTTATATCTGACATGATGAAATAGGGAACCTTCAAATGAATGTATTTTCAGAAGATAAATTGTTCACAATCAAACCTGCTCGTTAACCTTTTGGTATACTTATTTAAAGCACAATATCACAGAGAATTCATCTCCATCTTACATTTTGCTTCATGCTGGCATGCAAGCATATTGTCAGGTTTCAATTTTAATAAAGAAAATTGTATGAGTTGCAAGCCCAGCTGTGAATTTCCAATTGGCCATTTTTCCCAAGACAAATTTCACTCCGTGGGAGTGAACTTCGGTGGACGGAGACGGCCATGGACGCTGACGGCCATGGACGGTAGGAAAAACTGGGAGTGTCTTACCTACCACGCCTTCAAGGTCGTTTGTGGAAGTGCTTCCCGGGGCATGAAGGTTGAAGATGGCTGGGCAAGGAGGACGAAGAACCAGGTGGAGGAGACGGCTGCAACAGGCCTCTATGGCCAGCTGCAGTTGGGACTGTGAAATGGTGACAAAACCTGGTGACTATTGCATATAGAGGCGTGTTTCTTTGCATTATGTGCTAACCGAGGATTGTACTTGTGTCTGGCAATAATCGCACTCTGATCTGTATGCAAAAAAGGAATCTCACCATAACTGAAGGGTAACTTTTTTTTACACAAAGGGTGGTGGGTGTATGGAACAAACTGCTGGAGAAGGTAGTTGTGGTAGGTACTATCACAACTTTGTGAAACACTTAGATAGGTACATGGATAGGATAGGTTTAGAGGGATATGGGCCAAACAGGCAGGTGCGACTTGTGTAGGTAGGCATGTTGGTCTGCGTGGGCAAATTGGGCCAAAACACCTGTTTTCATGCTGTATCATTGTATGACTGTAGTGAGTCCAAAACGAGCGTTATTATCCAAAGGTCTTTATTCATAGCAAAAACCGTAACAAGCTGCGCACTTACTTTGGACACCACTACTTAACTGCTTACATAATCTAATCTAATCTTTTGAGTTTGGCGCCAGACACAACTATACCTCGCGCTCCCGCATCCCTTGACTCGTTAGCCCAACCGAGGGTTCGAGACCCCCCCGCTAATCCGTATGTCCCTACATGACCCCCCCCAGAACCCTCGAAACCATACCTCATGGGTGCCCGGACCTCCCTCCCGGAACGCGTACGGAGGGGGGAAACCGATACCGCCAATGTGATGGGAGGCGGGGAGGCCGCCGCCGCGGCCGGAAGCGATGGAGGGGCCACGGAAGCGGAGGGCGTAGGCGACGGAGAGCGCTTGATCGGGAACGGGGGCCCGGGCCCAACCATAGGCGGCGGGGGGCTGAGAGGTGGCAAACAAGGCACCGCTGGCGGAACCAGTGGGGCGGCCATAGGCCGGCCCCTGCGCGGCGGCTGTGCCACCGACACAGGGAGGTCCTGGTCCAAATGGGCCGGCTTGAGCCGGGATACTGAAACGAGCTCCTGGCGATTACCCACCTGTAAGGTAAAAGTGACAGCCCCTCTCTTAAGTACCTGAAACGGGCCCTGATAAACCGGCTGAAGAGGGGGGCGGTGGGAATCTTTCCGCAGGAACACGAAATCACAGTCCCGCAAGTCCGACGGGACGTGGACCGTCGTGCTTCCGTGCCAGGAGGTCGGGACTGGAGCCAGAGAACCTACCCGTGCCCGGAGGGAACCCAACACCGACGTAACGGGCGGCGGCAAGGCAGGGGCGGAAGGGAGGATGTCACCTGGTACCCGCAGGGGCGAACCGTAGATGAGCTCGGCCGAGGACGTGCCTAGCTCGGCCTTTGGGGCCGTACGAATGCCGAGGAGGACCCAAGGCAGCTGGTCAGCCCAATCGTGGCCGGTCAGTCGGGCACAGAGGGACGCCTTCAGCTGCCGATGGAAGCGCTCAACCATCCCGTTGGATTGGGGATGGTAGGCGGTGGTCTGCTGTAAACGAGACCCATACAACTGTGCCAGCGCGGCCCAGAGGGAGGAGGTGAACTGGGCTCCCCGATCTGTGGTGATGATAGCCGGTACGCCGAAACGGGCCACCCAATGCAACGCCAGGGCCCGTGCACAGGAGGCCGCCGAGGTGTCCGACAATAGGAGCGCCTCCGGCCAATGTGTAAACCGATCCACCACCGTCAGGAGATGAGTATAACCCCTGGAATGAGGCAATATCATATCATATCATATCATATCATATATATACAGCCGGAAACAGGCCTTTTCGGCCCTCCAAGTCCGTGCCGCCCAGCGATCCCCGTACATTAACACTATCCTACACCCACTAGGGACAATTTTTACATTTACCCAGCCAATTAACCTACATACCTGTACGTCTTTGGAGTGTGGGAGGAAACCGAAGATCTCGGAGAAAACCCACGCAGGTCACGGGGAGAACGTACAAACTCCTTACAGTGCAGCACCCGTAGTCAGGATTGAACCTGAGTCTCCGGCGCTGCATTCGCTGTAAAGCAGCAACTCTACCGCTGCGCTACCGTGCCGCTACCAATGGACCCACCAAATCCACGTGGATGTGGAAAAAACGGACTGGGGGAACCTCGAATCTCTGGTATGGGGGCTGGACATGGCGATGAACTTTGGAGGTTTGGCACGGAATACAGGCCCGTGCCCAGGCCGCCACCTGCTTCCGCAGGCCGTGCTAGACAAACCGGGCGGCCACCATGGCCGAAGTCGCCCTGATGGACGGATGTGCCAGGCCGTGAATGGCCTCAAAAACCTTACGCCGCAGGGCGGCAGGCACCACCGGGCGAGGGCGTGAAAGGGAAACGTCACACCACAACTTGGTACCTGTGGGGCCATACGCCACCTGCTCCAAACGCAGTCCCGAGGCTGTGGAGGCGTACACCTCGGCCGTTTTTTCCAGGCGCTGAGCCTCCGCTAGCTCCTGGAAATCCACCTGTCCGCCTACCACAGCAACGGAGGGAATGGCCGGCCGGGACAGGGCATCAGCAACCGTATTAAGCCTACTCGCAATATGACGGACATCGGTGGTAAACTCCGAAATTAGGGTGAGGTGCCGCTGCTGGCGAGCTGACCACGGATCAGAAACCTTAGCAAAAGCAAATGTCAGAGGTTTGTAATCCGTGTCGGCCACGAAAGAACGGCCTTCCAAAAAATAGCGGAAGTGGCGGACTGCTAAATAGAGGGCCAGAAGCTCCCTATCAAACGCACTATATTTGAGCTCGGCTCGCGAGAGCTGCCGGCTGAAAAACGCCAGGGGCTGCCATTGACCTTCGACCTGTTGCTCCAAAACCCCACCCACCGCCACGTCTGAGGCGTCCACCGTCAGCGCCGTGGGGGCGGAGGAGCGCGGGTGCACCAGCATGGTGGCGTTGGCGAGGGCCTGTTTGACCGCGACAAAAGCCGTCTCTGCAGATGCGGACCATACCAACTCGGCGGGGTTACCCGCGAGGCATAGAAAAAGGGGGCGCATGACCCGAGCTGCTGCAGGCACGAACCGGTGATAAAAGTTCACCATGCCCACGAATTCCTGCAATCCCTTGATGGTAGTAGGACGTGGAAAAGAGCGGACCGCCTCCACCTTAGCTGGCAAAGGGGTGGCTCCGGCCGATGTAACCCGGTGACCCAAAAAATCTACCACCGACAGGCCGAATTGGCATTTGTCCGGGTGCAGAATCAGACCGTGGTCCTGCAGCCTCTGGCATATAGTGCGGAGGTGGACTAAGTGCTCCTGGACCGAACGGCTGGCAATCAAAATGTCATCGAGGTAAATGAACACGAACGGCAAACCTCGACCCACACGGTCCATGAGACGCTGAAATGCCTGAGCTGCGTTTTTAAGGCCGAAAGGCATGCGCAACCACTCAAACAACCCGAACGGAGTAATGGTAGCCGTCTTTGGGATGTCCGGCGGATGGACCGGGATCTGATGATATCCCCGCACCAGATCGATCTTCGAAAAAATTGTAGCCCCCTCTAGGCTAGCTGAGAAGTCCTGTATGTGCGGAATCGGGTAGCGGTCCGGCCGTGTTGCCGCGTTAAGTCGTCGGAAATCCCCACATAGTCTCCACCCCCCAGATGCCTTGGAAACCATATGCAAGGGGGAGGCCCACGGACTACTTGAAGGCCGCACAATTCCCAGCCTCTCCAAGTTCAAGAACTCCTCTCGAGCCATGGCCAGCTTTTCGGGTGGGAGGCGCCGTGCCCGGGCAAAAACCGGCGGGCCCTCGGTCGGAATGAAATGCACCACCCCATGCTTCTCGGAAGGTGCATCGAACCGCTGAACGAGGAGCTGCGGGAACTCCGCTAGGACCGCATCGAACTGACCGGGGGCCGTGATGGCCTGGATCGCTGAACTGGGTGGGGCGGCGCTTGGAGGGGCCGCAGGCCCCGTACTTCGGGGCCGTTCGTCGGCTGAGGGCTGCAGGCCGCTACCGTGGACGTCTACTACCAACGAAAACGCCCATAGAAAATCCGCACCCAAAATGGCCTGGCCCACATCCGCCACGATGAAATTCCAACGGTAGGTCCTAGACCCAAAGGACAGGGACATAGTCCTCTTACCGTAAGTGCGGATGGCGCTACCGTTCACTGCAATAAGGGGTGGCCCCTTCCCCCCCGCTTGTACTTCACATCCGTAGGGAGGCACAATACTCACCACCGCTCCCGTATCCACCAGAAACACGATCCCGGTCTCTTGGTCCGTCACGTAGAGGCGGCGATTACGGCCAATCGAAACTGCCTCTACGTTCGATCGGCCCATGCATTTCCCGGAAACGTACACGGGGCTCTGCAACTTCGGGCGTCACTGCCCCACCGCCGGTGGAAGAAACACCAGCTGCTTTTATTCTGCCGCGCTGGTTGTGCCCGCGACCAATAAACATGTTCTGCAGCCCCTTCTTGCCTGGCAGACTGCGAAATAGCGGCCGAGCCGTCGCTCTCCCGGCCGCTCCCCCGACTGCCGCTGGGCCTCGAGACACGATTGACCGAGTCGTCCCGGGTGTTCCGCTCCCTGATGAGCACGTCGGCTTTCTCGGCGAACGTTCCCGGGTCGTCAAACGAGACGTCGGCCAACACCAGCCTGACGTCCTGGGGTAGCTTCTCTCGAAATGCCGCTTCGAAAACCATGCACGGCTGATGGTCGCCCACCAAGGTCAGCATTTCCGTCATCAACTTGGACGGCAGCCGCTGCCCCAACGCTGGTAGATGGAGCAGCTTCAGAGCCCGCTGGTTCTGGCTCCAGCCGAATTTCTTCAGTAGGAGCCTCTTGAGCCCCACGTACTGCTCCGTTTGGGGTGGACTGGTCAGATATTGACTGACCCTCGCAGCCACCTCCGCCTGCAGACAGCTCACCAGGTGGTGGTACTTCTCCTGTTCACTATCCACCTTTTTTTATATGGAACTGCGACTCCGCCTGTACAAACCACAGGTGCGGCTGATGGGCCCAGAACGGCGGTAGGTGAACCTCGCCCGCGCTCGCTCCCACTTGCGACATTCTGCGTATTCTTACGTTCGGGTCACCAATGTAGTGTCCAAAACGAGCGTTATTGTCCAAAGGTCTTTATTCATAGCAAAAACCGTAACAAGCTGCGCACTTACTTTGGACACCACTACTTAACTGCTTACATAATCTAATCTAATCTTTTGAGTTTGGCGCCAGACACAACTATACCTCGCACTCCCGCATCCCGTGACTCGTTATCCTAACCGAGGGTTCGAGACCCCCCCGCTAATCCGTATGTCCCTACAACTCTACATATCTTGGTACACACAATAATAATGGAACCGCTGAACCATTGATTTTCATTACTGTCAAATTCTTGCACTCTCTAGAATAACTGACTCTTCTGATTGAGCATGCAGTGAAGTTGCTCTTTTTTTCACCTTTTCAAGCAATAGTGTTGTAGATGCAGGTTATGTCCAAAATATTTACTTACATCAACACAAAACTGCATATTTTCATATTGTAATATAAATGAGTATGGTAAGAGCTATTAAGAGCAAGTCCACAGCCCCCTGAAAATAGCAACACCAGTAGACAGAGAGGTAAAGAAGGCATATAGTATGCTTGCCTTCATCACTCGGGGCAATGAGTACATGAGTCAGGAAGTCACTTGTTTATCGGGTGGCACAGTGGCACAGCTGGTAGAGCTGCTGCCTCACAGCGTCAGAGACCCGGGTTCGATTCTGACAGGTGCTGTCTGTGTGGAGTTTGAATGTTCTTCCTGTGAACACGTGGGTTTCTCTGGGTTTTCCGGTTTCTTGCCACAGACCAAAAGACCTGCTGGTTTGTAGGTTAATTGTAAATCACCCCTAGAGAGTAGGGAATGGATGAGAAAGTGGGATAACATAGAACTAGTGTGAATGGGTGATCGATGGTCGGCGCAGACTCGGTGGGCTGAATGTTGAATGATACGGTATGTTTCCATGTTGTATCTTTCAATCAATCAATCAATCAAGTCGTGTTGCTGCTTTATGGAACTTTGATTAGGGTGCGTTTGGAGTATGGTGTGTAGTTCTGGTCGCCCATTACAGGAAGGATGTGGAGACTTTGGAAAAGGAGAGGGTTTACAGGATGCTGCCTGCATCATGGAGTTTAAGCTTTATGGAGAGTTTGGACAAACTTTGTTTTCTCTGGAGCATCAGAAACTGTGATGAGACTTAATAGAAGTCTACAAAATTGAGAAGCTTAGAGAGGGTAGACATCAGAATTTCTTACCCATTGAAATCTCATGAACTAGAGGGGATAAATTTAAGGTGAGGGGGGGAAGTTTAAGGAGATGTACAAGGCAAGCTTGCTTATACAGAGAGTGGCAGGTGCCTGTTATGTGCTGCTAAGGGTGGTGCTGGAAGCAGATATGATAGTAGCGTTTAAAAGGCTTTTAGATAAGCACATGAATATGCAGAGTATGGAGAGATATGGAGAAGTGCATGCATTAATTGAGGTAGGCCTTAACTCCCTTTCTAACTCCACGGACGCTGCCCTCCCTATTGATATTTCCAGCATTTTCTGTTTATCATTCTAGCTGCTGTTAACGCACACTTATTTGAACCCTTAAGTTCCTGGGATGCGCTGCATCACAGCAGATGGCTCCCGGGATGTGCCGCAGAGCCGGAACCTGCCCAGGAGATCCGTTGGACGGACAAAGGAAGACCCAGCGGGCCTTGGCCTGTTGGGGAAGCCACCGAGCCCCCCCCCCCCCCCCCACACCCCCGTGGCCACGCACGGTGGCAAGAAAGACCCAGTGGGACGCAGCCTGCAGCATTTATACTTGGAAGCCGCCGAGCTCGGCCCCGAAGACCGGAGAGCTGAGGAGATAGCTGCTGGCGACGACGGACTCAAGGAGTGGGCCGGTAGGAGATGGTCCAGGTATTGCCTCAAGTGCCTTCAATGTCGGCTGCAGGAGGCACCCCGGGACACAAAATCAGTCGGGCGAGGGGAGGGACGTTGATTCGCAGGCTGAGCTGGTCGACGGCGACGGAAAAGGCCCTGCAGCAGCCTAGGGCTTACCCGGATCGGGACCCGTTCCAGTACATCAAGTGCATGAACCGAACCTTGGACTTATTGTAAATGGCACCAATATATGGCAGTTCGTGCATGTGTGATCGATGCAAAAAGCTCACAAGTGCAGAGCACACGTGACAATAAAGCACCATTGAACTTATCGTAAACATAATTCTGTTTTCAGAAATCCATCAATTTTGTCTATCTGTTTCTCAGAAGGTATTGCAAATTTGTAGTGGTGTCCTTTGTTGCTTTTACATCATAGATCAAAAATAAATGCGTTCAGTATTCACAAAGATTATGATACATTCCAAAATATTTCTCAAATATGCCCACATTTTATTCTAGATAACAATGGCTTGCCCATGGATATGTTTTCTTTTTCTTTCAAGCATAGTAAACAAATATCTGAAGAATACCATTGTAGGAGCCATTTATGCTTAATTCAGTTATTGTCATTGTGTTATGGCTATGTTTTAATATTTCTAGTTTATGACTTTTTTGCCTGCTTGTGGGTGTGACTTAATGCGTAATGGGGAGTGTCTAGATGGGAGGAGGCTAGCGTGTCGACAGAGGTTGTGGGTCAGTTTAGACTCGGAGGATGGTGAGCATACAGTTCTTTACCACACACGCTCGTACCATGCGCTCGCACCAGCTATATTTGTAAGAACCATACGGTAATAACTGCAAGAATTCTGAGATATTGTTAGAAGAAGAAACAGTTGATAAAGTACGGAAAGTGATGAATTATTCTTTGATTTGTGCTATTTTAATAAAACCTAATTAATGAAGAAAAGAAGTTTGGAAGATTCGTTTTTGTCATATCAGGGTGCGACGTGTGCGTAAGCTATAACTACATTTCATCGACGAGAAGTAATGGCTATCGAAGTGGGATTTCGAGATGGTATAGAAACTGCCATTACAACCATGTTACATCTGATGAGGGCTAAAGTAGGACAAATATCATGGACAAATCAAAAGAGTCTGTCCAGATATTAAAGCTATTTTAATCAAACAATACTGATACTGACAACTGAAATGAAGTTGGAAGTGGTGCAGAAAAAAAAGGAAAAATGCTTTTGTCAGAGACAGCATATGATCCTATCAGTTTCAATATAAACAAGTCAAGTCCATTCAAGTCAAATTTATTTTATATGCACAAGCACAGTGATGTAGAGATACAATGAAAATCTTGCTTGCTGCAGCATCACAGGAACATAGACTCAGGCAGCACACGAAAACATAAATGATACATAAATTACACAAATGTTACGAGACAATGAAAAAAAAAAAGATTGCGTAAAAACTCCATTACATTTTTCTTGTTCCCTTAACTGGTTCTGCAGACTCCATAATTAACGGAGTACTAATTGAGAATGATCAGCCATGATCACATTGAATGGCGGTGCTGGTTCGAAGGGCCGAATGGCCTACTCCTGCACCTATTGTCTATTGTCTTAATACCCACCAGAACGTCCTTGGTCAACCATGGTTAATATTTTTCCTAGATCCCTATCTCCAAGAAGCTTCCTGCCTCATTGGAATAATTTTTACTGGGAGCCGTGGATTATCTTATAAAATATTCTCACTGTCTATTTTCTTATCTGCTGATCTATGTTCCCAGCCCACTTTTGATAACCATATCCTCAATCCTTAATTATTTCACTCTTTTAAGTTTAACATGGTAATTTCACATCCATATTTCTTACTGGTGATGGGTTTAGTCTTCCTGCTGTGTAAACTGGAAGAAATTATGGTTCATCCAGGACCAGATGTCAGAAAACCATGCTAATGGCACTGAACAATGGAGTTCAAGATCAGTAATGCTTGAGAAAAACCCAAAGTGCTGGAGTGAGTCAGATTCTGGGGAGGCAATGGAGAGATGACATTTTGGGTCGGAACATTTCTTCAGACTGATTGTAGTAGGAGGGAGAAAGCTGGAAAAGAGAGGAAGGGGTGGGACAAAGCCTGGCAAGTCATAGGTGGATACAGGCGATGTGAGGGCGGGAATGGGGTGTTGATTGGTACCTGGGTGGAGTAAATGACAAATGCTAGAGGTGAAAAGGAGAGAAAATTGTGTCAGATAAGGAGAAGCTGCGTGAAATGTAAAGGCGAAGGGAGGGAGTAAGGTGGGACAGGGCAGGGGAAAGGTTAGTGAAATGAGGACATAAGACACAAGGAACCACAAATGCTGATTTGCCAAAAAAAGACACAATGTGCCGGAGTAATTCAGCAGGTCAGACAGCAGCTCTGCAAAACATGGACGGGCATGTTTCGTGTCCTAAAAAAGTGGTTGATGTTTGTCAATGATGTATATTTGGTCCCACACCGTGTCTTCAGATAGCATCATTAAGACGCTATGTGGATGGGGAAGAAAGATTAGACAAGGACTGAATAGGTAAGGGTGAAACCAAGGAAGAATAGTTCCATAGTCCAACAATAGTTCTGCAAAGCTGCCACCCAATCTTCATCTCCAAAGAGACCACACCATGTCCTGTGAAGTTAGTTTGCCATAACCAGTTAGTTATGGAGTCATATTCATAGTCTTACGGCACGGAAACAGGCCCTTCGGCATAACTCGTCCATGCCAACCATGATGCCCCATCTAAGCTCGTCCCATTTGTCAACATTTGCCCCATATCCCTCTAAACCATTCTTTTTCGTGTACCAAAAATGCATGTTTACCTCATGAGTACGCTAGATGGAATCCTATAATTTGTGACCAATTACAAACATGCTGACATTTTTTGTGCAGTTCCATTAATATCACGATTGAATGCTTCCACAAAGGGTGCATCAAATATGCGCCAGCGGGGACTTTTGACACAGCCTCTTTCGTGCCCAGCCTCTGTGAGGAATTTTCTCAGTCTGAAGGCAAGTATTTGCTGCAGAAATTCTTCCAAGCTTTCCTATGGATAGAAATAAAGATGCCATCACGATATCTTCTTGGGAAAGTTGTTAATTTAACCATAGAGTCCAAGACTCATACTAAATGGAAACAGGCCCTTCGGCCCAACTTGTCCATGCCAACCAAGACAACCCCTCTATACTATCCCACCTACCCATGTTTGGCCCATATCACTCTAAACCTTTCCTATCCATGTACCTGTCCAAAAGTTTTTAGAATGTTATTATAGTACCTGCCTCAACTACCTCCTCTGGCAGCACATTCTGTACACCCACCAACCTCTGTGTGAAAAAGTTACCCCTTAGGTTCCTATAAAATCTTTCTCCTCGCACCTTAAACCTATGTCCTCTGGTTTTTGATTCCCCGTCAGGGGAATCAGCCTGAAGAAGGGTCCTGACCCAAAACGTTACCTATTCATGTTCTCCAGAGATGCTGCCTGACCCGCTAATCACTCCTGCACTTTGTGTCCTTTTGGGTAAAAGAGTCTGTGTGTTCACTCTATCTATTTCCCACATCATCTTATAGACCTCGATAAGATCACTTCTCAGCCTGCAGCGCTCCACGGAATAAAGCCGTAGCCTGCCCAATCTCTCCCGTTGCTCAAGTCCTCAAATCCTGGCAACAAGCATGTAAACCCTCTCTGCATTCTTCCTAGCTTAACAACATCCTTCCTATGTGTGAGAAGGACTGCAGATGCTGGTTTAAACCGTAGATAGACACAAAAAGCTGGAGTAATTCAGCGGGACAGGCAGCATCTCTGGAGAGAAGGAATTGGTGACGTTTTGGGTCGAGACCCTTCTTCAACATCCTTCCTATAGCAGGATAACCAAAATTGAACAGAATACTCCAAATGAGGCCTCACCAAGATCTTGTACAAATATAGCACATCCAATTTCCATACTCAATACCCTAACTGATGAAGGCTAACGTAAGAGATGCCTTTTTGATCATACTATCTAACTATGATATCATTTTCAAGGAACTATGTACCTGCACTCCTAGATCCCTCTGCTCTACAACACTTTTCAGAGCCCTGCCATTCACTGTGAAGGTCCTGCTCTGGTATGACTTCCCAAAATGCAACACCTCGCACATCTGCATTAACCTCCATTAACCATTCCTCAGCTCACTAGCCCAATTAATCAAGATCCTACTGTAGGTGGTGATAACCATCTTCGCTTTCTATGATACCACTCCGTGTCATCTGCAAACTTACTAATGCCTTCACAGCGCCAGAGACCCGAGTTCGATCCTGACTACGGGTGCTGTCTGTATGGAGTTTGTACGTTCTCCCTGTGACCGCATGGGTTTTCCCCGGGTGCTCCGGTTTCCTCCCACACTCCAACGACGTACAGGTTTGTAGGTTAATTGGCTTTGGTAAAGAATTGTAAATTGTCCCTTGTGTGTATGACAGTATGGGGTGATCTATGGTCAACGCGGACAGGGTGGGCCGAAGGGCCTGTTTCTGCGCTGTATCTCTAAACTAAACAATCCCCAAGTCACCCCACTAGTCATAGGTCACTAGTCTAAAAAACATCCTTCCACCATCACCCTTTGCTTCCTTCCAGGATGATAATTCTTCATCCAGTTGGCTAATTTGAATCCCATGTGATCTAACCTTCCAGAGAAGCCTACCGAAGGATACCTTACCTTTAGTCCATTTAGACCACATTTACGGCTTTGCTCTCATCATCCTTTTTGGTTACTTCATCAAAAACTCAGTAAGATTCGTAAGACACCATCTCAGACATACAAAATCATGCTGACTATCCCTTATCAGCCCCTATCCAAATGCATATATCTTATCCCTCCTAATCTTCTCCGGTAATTTGCCTACCACAGATGTTAAGCTCACTGCTCTATAGTTCTCAGGCTTTTCCTTGCAGCCCTTTTAAAAAGGGGCACAATATTACCACCCTACAGTCTTCCGACACCTCACCAATGCTGAATCATTAGTTAGTTAGTTAGTTAGTTAGTGTATTACCACATATCATATCATATCATCATATATATACAGCCGGAAACAGGCCTTTTCGGCCCTCCAAGTCCGTGCCGCCCAGCGATCCCCGTACATTAACACTATCCTACACCCACTAGGGACAATTTTTACATTTACCCAGCCAATTAACCTACATACTTGTACGTCTTTGGAGTGCTGAGGTACTGTAAAAAGCATTTTTTTGCATGCTAACCAGTCATCAGAAAGACATGATTACCATTGTGCCATCCACATGATAAAGGGAATAATGTTTTGTTCAAGATAAAGTCCAGTAAAGTCCAATTAAAGATAGTCTGTGAGTCTCCAGTGAGATAGATAGTAGTTCAGGACCACTCTTTAGTTGTTGATAGGATGGTTCAGTTGCCTCATAAAAGCCGGGAAGAAACTGTCCCTGAATCTGGAAGTGTGCGTTTTCACACTTCTGTACCGCTTGTCTGATGGGAGAGTGGAAAGAGGGAGTGACCGGGGTGAGACTCATCCTTGATTATGTTGGTGGCCTTTCCGAGGCAGCGTGAAGTGTGAATGTAATCAATAGATGGGCGGTTGGTTTGTGTGATGAACTGGGCTGCGCCCATAGTTCTCTGCAATTTCCTGCGGTCTTGGATGGAGCTGTTCCCAAACCATTCATATATCTCAGCCAAGGCTCTGGTAATTTCATTAGCTTCCCACGGCGTTCACAGATATATCCGATAAATTGACGGGCCCTTGTGCATGAGGTTCTGCTCCAGAATTTTCTCCATGAAACACTGATGCTGGAACCAAGTGGTTCGACACCAATCAAAAGTGAAAATGACAGAGAGTGAATCTTCCTTATTTGGGTGTATTCAACGTTTTCCTCCATGCATTCATGTAGCTGTCGTTTGTTCTGACTCATGAAACATTCCAGATGTTGACAACAAAGCAGAACACAACCTTGAGTTGCTTTCTTTCTACTATGGATTTACTAAAAAATGTCAAGATTGAAAGGAGCTAGAAAATTAAGCTGTTGTATGACAGGACTGTTGTGATGTAGAAACAAAGAACTGCAGATGAAAGGGTCTCGATCTGAAACATTACCTTTCCATGTTCTACAGAGATATTGCATGATCTGCTGACCAGCAATTTGTGCCCATACTGTTGTTGTTGTTATGTCCATTTGGAGACCCTGACATTACAGTGAAACACAAATCCATGTCTTAATTTGACAAATCTACCAAATCAATTGATCATTCTGAAGAAGGGTTCCAAACAGGAACATTGTCTGTCCATTCCTTTCACAAATGGTGCTTGACCCACTGCTTTCCTCTAGCACTTTGTGATTTGCTCAAGATTCCAGCATTTGCAGTATCTTGTGTCTTAATTGACAATTCTCAGGGATTTCCTCCCACGCTCTCTGTCCCTTTTCTCATTTAAGATACACTTTAAAGTGACCTTTTTGATATATTTTGATCATATTCTCATGTATGCCCTGCTCTGAATTTTTGTTTTATAGCATTGCTGTGAAGAGCTTTGGGATAAAAAACAGAAAATGCTGTACTCACCAGGTCAGGCAGCAACTGCAAAGGGAGAAACAACAATTAAAATTCCAGTAAAACACAAAGTGCTGGTGTAACACAACGGGCCAGGGAACAACTGTGGAGTGAATGGACAGGTGAAGTTTAAGGTCACTATCGTTCATCAGATTGATTTAGTTTCTCCAGCACATTGTGTTTATCTCAAAGTGTTAAAACACTAAAATACAAAGTCTGGAGTAACTCCACTAAGTAACACCAGCACTTTGGGATTTACTCAAGATTCCAACATCTCAATTAAAATTTGTTCACCTTACTTCGCAATGCCTCGGGATATTTCTCTACACCACAGGTGACATATAAATTGAGGTTTCTGCTCGTGAGCAGCTGCAAGAACATATTGTACTCAGTTGGGATTTCTCTCCCCTATTGTTGAATTCTGATCTTAAGAATGAATATTGTAGGAAAATAACAGCAGATGCTGGTACAAATCGAAGGTATCACAAAATGCTGGAGTAACTCAGACTGAAGAAGGGTCTCGACCCGAAACGTCACCCATTCCTTCTCTCCTGAGATGCTGAGTTACTCCAGCATTTTGTGATACCTTAAGAATGAATATAGTCATTTGGCTAGAGAAATTTCAATTTGACTCTATTAAACTTTTTTTATAATTGACTCTATTAAACTTTCATAATTGTAACCAGAACATAATGTTCCTTAGTTTCTTTTCACCTAGATAAAGTAGTTGAGCTAAATGTGTAGGAAAGAAAACTGCAGATGCTGGTTTAAATCGAAGGTAGACACAAAATGCTGGAGTAACTCAGCGAGTCAGGCAGCATCTCTGGAGAGAAGGAATGGGTGACATTTCGGGTCGAGACCCATCTTCAGATTGATGATTCTTCAGCTAAATGTTAGCTCAGATTGATTAAAAAACAATATCACTTATGCTAACTAAATCCTGTCGAAATTGAATATGTGTAAACTCATCGACAAGGAAACTCCTGGAATAATTCTGAGGACTACAAAAAGAAGACAACTCACATTTGAACACAAGCTGAAGCCAAAGTCACCATGGAGCCAGCCCACCAGCCCCGGGTCACGTGACGTCAGTACTGAGTCCAATTAATAATTTGACTATTTTGATTATCAATAAAAAAATGTATATGAAGTGTTGGCGCGGTGGTTAGGTGCAGATGTGCGTGCATGAGGGATTTGTAGGCACGGTTTGGTGTCAAGGCGCGGCTCGGGCTGCCCTGCCGTTGCTATGTAAGGGGCGCGAGGCCCCCAGCCGCCCTTTCCGCCGAGCGGCGCCATCTTACAGGTAGCGGGCGGCCGGAGCGGCGCCGGGCCGCGGCCACGGATACCGGTTCAATACCGGCGGCAGCGGCCTCCGGGCACTCGCGGGGGTTGGGGGCAGTGGGTGGCGGCAGGATGGTGCCGGCGGTGGGGCTTTAGGAGGACGATAGATGGGTTTTGTGGGGAGCTGTGGCCCAGACATGTGGCGGGGGGCCCGGCCTCAGGCTGTGGGGGAACGGGGACAATCTGCGCCGCTGCTCGTGTCCCCGTCCATCGGGGCCCAGCCGGCGCTGCCCGCGGTCCGCTCCGTGGAGCCTTTAGTCAAGCCGCATATGGAGTATTGCGTGCAGTTCTGGCCGCCCCATTAAAGGACGTGGTGGCTGTGGAGGGGGCGCAGAGGTGGTTTACCAGAAGGGAAAAAAACTATCTGTAGTTCATTTTTATTGCAATTTACCAGGATGCTGCCGATATTCAGTTGCAGGCAGAGGTTGGATAGACGGATTAGTTTCTTTGGAAGGTTGAGGAGAGACTTGTTAGAAATATATAAAATTATGAGGCATACATAGAATAGACAATCGGAACCCCCTTTCCCCCGAGTGGAAGTGTCCATAACTTGTAAGGTGAGAAGGGAAAGTTTAAAACAGATATGCGGGGGATGATTTTTTTTAGAGCATGGTGGGGGTCTGGAATGCATTGCCAGGGTTGGTGGTTTAGGCAGATACAATAGTGGCATTTAAGATTGTTTTAGATAGGTACATAGAAGTGCAGTGAATAGAGGGATATGGATCATGTACAGGCAGATGAGATCAGTTTAACTAGGCGTCATGTTCGGCACAGTATGCTCGTTCTTGTGTGGTTCTGTTCTACATTATAACGAGCGGACGCGCTAAACAAATCGTGGGCTGCTATTAAATTTGTTCTTTATCAATGATTGAGGTGCCTGCAGCACAGGGTGGCGCAGCTGGTGGAGCTGCTGCCTCTCAGCCATCGACTTGAGTTCAATCCTAATCTCGGGTGTTGTATGTGTGGAGTTTGCACATTCTCCTGTGACTATGTGGGTTTCCCCAGGGCGTTCTGGTTTCTTCCCACTTCCCCAAAGATGGGCTTGGGGTTTGTAGGAAGGAAACTTGGCAGTGTCTCTGTATGGGGTGGATGAGAAAGTAACATAACATTGAACTTGTGTGAACGTCTGATCTATGATCGTTCTGGATTTATAGTCATACATTGCTGAAACGGGCCCTTCAGCCCAACTCCCCCATGCTGACAAAGATGACGGTGTCTATAAAAAATGAAAGGAAAAAGTAGAAACAATGAACTGCAGATGCTGCTTTACATAAGGATACAGTGCTGAAATAACTTAGCAGGTCAAGCAGCGTCTCTGAAGAAGATGGATAGGTAACATTTTGGGTTTGAACCCTTCAGACCTGCAACATTACCTATCCATGTTCTCCAGAGATGCTGCCTGACCTGCTGAGTTATTTCAGCACTTTGTGTCCAGGATAACCTGATGGGCTGAAGGGCCTATTTCCATGTCCAATCTTTCAAAACAATTTTATTTTTTTTTAAAGGTAGCTGTGTCATGTGACTCATGAAAAATAATGCCAAAAAAATGCTGGAGTAACTGCTGAAGAAAGGTCCTGACCCAAAACTACCCCTCTGCATGTCAATTGGCCTGCTGAGTTACTCCAGCCCATCATTGGGTACGTTGTATCTTCATTTAAATCTTGTGCTTATTCATTTTCAGTGAACGTCCAAGATGACCAACACCAGAGGTAAAAGGAGGGGGACGCGATACATGTTCGCGAGGCCGTTCCGCAAACATGGTGAGAATCCTTAATTTTACTGCAGCGACTGATCCATAGATCAAATGTTTTGTTTAGAAAACTCAGATGTATGGTTTTGATCGAATAAAGATGTTGTGTCCAGGTGTCAATTCCTTCCTATTCGAGTCTACTGACCTTGGGATTTTGCACAGACAAATCGGATCCACCTTGTAGAGGTTTTGTGCCTCTTACTGTCCCAGTGATGACCCAGTGATCATAGAGGTGCTGATTGAAGTCCAGCTATTTGGAATAGAGGAGTAGAAATAGAAAGTACACCACATGGCGTGTTACAAATAGACCCATTTGAAGATATCTCGTTTTGAAATCAAAATAAACTGAATGAAATGATGCCTGATTTATTACCCCTCTGCCTTTTATTAAGATGTTGGTATAATTTTGTTTGGTTAATACTGCTATAATGTGTATTTCAGTAAAAACTAGAGCTCGATGATGATTCCATTCCTTTGATTGCCTCATGAGGCAAGCTGAGCAAAATTATTTCACCGGTTCTGAGAGCATCTAGAAAATTTGGCATTTTTGACCAGGTTAATTCCCGGGATGGCGGGACTGACATATGATGAAAAGAATGGGTCGACTGGGCTTGTAATCGCTGGAATTTAGAAGGATGAGAGGGGATCTTATAGAAACATATAAAATTCTCAAAGGATTGGACAGGCTAGATGCAGGAAAAATGTTCCCGATGTTGGTGGAGTCCAGAACCAGGGGTCACATTTTAAGAATAAGGGGTAGGCCATTTAGGACTGAGATGAGGAAAAACGTCTTCACCCAGAGATTTGTGAATGGATTTCTCTGCCACAGAAGGCAGTGGAAGTCAATTCACTAGATGTTTTCAAGGGACAGTTAGATTTAGCTCTTCTGGCTAAAGGAATCAAGGGATATGGGGGGGAAAAGCAGGAACGGGGTACTGATTTTAGATGATCAGCCATGATCATAAGGGCCGAATGGCCTACTGCTGCACCTATTTTTCTGTTTTCTACACGATGACCAATTTACACCAGCCAATTAATCTACCAACCTGCACCTCTTTTGGCATGTGGGAGAAAACCACACAAGCAGATTGTGCAGACTCCACACAGACAGCACCTGAGGTCAGAATTGAGCCGGGGGGTCCTGGCACCAAGGGACAGCAACTCCACTCACTGTGCTGTTGTTCTTGAGGACACCAAGGAAATTCTTTTCATCTATGTAGTGAAACAATATTTGTATTTGTTTACCTTTATTGCATTGGATTGTTTGATGTAGGAATTTTTACTATTTTCTATGTTATATGTAATTTGTAAAATGTTACTTTTCAGGACCTGTTCCCCTTTCTACCTATTTCAGTATCTACAAGAAGGGAGATATTGTTGACGTCAAGGTATTTATTAAAGCCTTTAATGCAGTCTTGATGTTAAATGGAATCAGTGATGTCTGATTATATAAGCTTTTTTACAGCAAAAAAAATGCTGCAGTTTTGCAGCAGAAATTATCCCTGAAAACTGGACACTTGAAAATATTTTTGAGAGAGAAATATTAACATACTAAATGATGTATTTGTTGTTTTTAGGAGTTGTTAGATTAATAAGGTATTGGGTGGTTGTTATAGCTGAGCATTTTGCATTGTACCCTTAATTAATCATTTTACTGACTTCATGCTTTATATCTTTATAGTTAAATTTTAACATTTTAATTATTATTAATCTCCAAAAATTATTACAGGTGTAAATTAGGAATGGCAGTAATAAATCTCGGGAATCCTGTTTAGAATCTCCCACCTTGACACTAATAATACTCGAGCCTCAATTCTCTCAATAGCTTGATTTTAGGGCTTAATGGAGCTTGATTTGTGCAATGTGCTGTGGCGATAGGACTGAAGATCAATGTGAGTTTAGTTGCTTATCTTGTGAGTGAATAGATATAGTTTCAGAGCTATGGAGTATTCCATAATTCTTTGGTTGCAAAAGTCGGCATTGAAGGAGTTCTCATGTTCCTTCAATACTGGACACTACTGTATTTACCCTTCCTGCAAACCATCCCACTGTTAGCAGTTTGCTTTTTTAGGTATACAGACTTTGAACCGTTGGCATTCTTTCTCTATTCCTCTTTGCTTCATTAGTCTCCTTTAACAAACCACACATTAGTTGCAAATTAGCATATCTGTACCATGGAAAAGTAAATTGTTATCTTGAATTGATGTATAAAGATGGGTTGAAAGACTGTCTTTTAAATCTTGTATTAACTTTTGTTTGGATAAGTTCTTTTTCTGTATCATCTTTATTGAACTTTGCAAATAGATGTTATTTCAAAACTTGCAGGGTAACACTAAACGGCCTTTTTCTTCAGGGCACAGGCACGGTTCAAAAGGGCATGCCCCATAAATGTTATCATGGGAAGACTGGAAGAATTTATAATGTTACACAACATGCTGTAGGCATTATTATCAACAAGCAAGTCAAGTAAGTATAAAAGATTTGGTGCCTTTTTTAATGTTGGAAAATGTTCCAAAGTACTGCAAAGTTTTGATCAGAAAGTTTGACATTTCGGCACAAGGGGTTATTTGGAAGGCTAATCAAACGACTTGGTTGAATTTGGGATTTTCTTTCAAAATGGGGTGTGGGGGAGCTCTCAGAAGAGGGTACGGTTGGCTTAGGTAACTAGGCTGGTAAGAAGCAATGTTAAGGAATAGGGTTTGATACTGATGGAAGTATTGGAGGAAGGGTAGGATGGGAAGTTGGCAATACAAATCTCCTGATTTTTGCCTAAAGATAAGGAAGAGTGGGGAGAAGGAAAGGGGGGGGGGGGGCAAGAAGAGCACGATGCAGAGAACTATAAATTGAGTTAACTGTACATGTAGATGCAGTTGGATGGATTCTGGAGGGGTTTAACTGACTAACAGCTCCTGAGATTTTAGAGGAATAATTGCACGAGACACAAATGTAAATTTTGTTGGTTTTTTTGGGTGGGGAAATGTAAACCATTTCATGTCGTCCCTCTTCACTTTGCCAAGAAGACATGTGTCTTTATTGGTCATTCAAGAGGGGTAGAATAAAATGTCCTTTTTTTAAAAACCCAGGTATTTTGTATTTTACTTGGGTTTCTATCACTAGGGACATAGTGAATAGTGAAGATTTGTTGTCATACCTTTTTAGTCTGTCTTTAAAAACTAAATTTATAAAACACTGTTTTAGTAGCAGTGCCGTTCTAATTCAGTTGCTTTGATTTGTATCCTAGGGGCAAGATCCTGGCCAAAAGAATTAATGTGCGTGTCGAGCACATTAAGCATTCAAAAAGCAGGGACAGTTTTCTGCTTCGCGTGAAGTCGAATGAACTGGCAAAGAAAGAGGCAAAGGAGAATGGCATCTGGGTCGAACTGAAACGCAAGGTAAGGGCAGCCTGTGTGTACTACATTCTAGACACCAATGATATTATTTGCAAATGAATTGGTGGAGTTGGGAAGTGCAAAAACGCATCCTACTTTTGCGTTGAATCGGCATTATTCCCGCACATTTTATGTGAAAATGTTGAAGGGTAAAATTACAGCAAATGAATTGTCAGTAGAAAAGAGGAACTGGCGATGCTGGTTTATACCAAAGATAGACAGTGCTGGAGTAACTTAGCGGGTCAGGCAGCACCTCTGGAGACAAAGGATGGGTGGGTGACATTTCGGGTCAGGGCACTTCTTTAGACTGAAAGTGGGGGTTGAAGGCTGGAGGTGAGAAAAGGCCAGGACCGATCACGGCCGACCACCAATGACTCCAGGCAGGACAGTTCCTGGTAAGCCCATTGTTAGATAGGGAAAGTGATCTCAAGAGGACAACAATGTGGGGAATTGTGGTTATTGGTAAAACATTCTCAAGGCGATTGTCAGTGCATTTTAAATATGCGGCTTTTCAAATGTGTTCTCAATCCAGCATAAGATAGAACCATAGAGTGAAACTAAGTGAAATGTTTTACATGTGAATTTTCTACTTTCCAGCCTGCTGAGCCCAGGAAGGCACACTTTGTGCGGACTAAAGCGAACAAGCCGCAGCTGCTGGAGCCCATTCCATACGAGTTCATGGCATAATTGTTAAAAAATCAAATAAATGTCTTATAACTCAATTTTATATTAACTGCATTCATTTGTAACTTTCCAACTTGCTGGCTCAGTTTTCGGTGCCATTCTGTGACTGGCAACTTGCTGATATATTTTTCAACTGGCTTTTCACGGGAACAAAGTACCATCTTTTTGACTGCAGGCACAAGGGGATGGTTAGCCTATCCTTGTTTAATTATTAAAGAGAGTGAACACCTGTTACCTGCAGACCTACAACTTAAGAGGATATTAAAGGTTTTAATCAGAATTCCTTTGATTCCAAAATGATCCCATTTGGATTTGAAAGAAGCAAATGCAATCCTGTTCTGAGATGAGAAAGAGGTTGACTTGGTAGAAAATTGCTTGATCTATTCGCAGATCGTGTTAACAACTTTGGAAAATCTGAATTAGTCAGAGAGACTGGTTTTGACCAGACTTGAGTATGAAAAATGAAATGAATGGAGAAAATGGCAGAATGAACAAATGGAATGTGGGATATTTGAGTTTTATTGGTGTTGCACATGTTTTGGAGTGTATGGGTGGAGCTTTGCAAATGGACTTGGTAAAGATTGGAAACGGGTCTTTTGGGATGCCAATATGATTAGTCGATGGCAATAAAATAATTTACTGGGGTTCAGATGTGCAATCTATTAGTTCAGAGGAGCATATACAAGTTATATAAACAGGTGACCAAGGGTTTCCAGTTCAGTTTGCTTGCACTTGCATGAATGGAATTGGGTACCTGTGAACTGGAGATCCTGGCACAGGTGTAGTTGGGTGTGAAAGTGGAGCCAGTGACCAGCAACATATGCAGGGGAGTGACCAGATACAGGGACCGAGAGACGTGATCTTGTGTCAGCAGAGCTTGGGACATGGATGACGAAGTATACACTGGTCGAAGATAACTAGGGTGTCTATGTGCCTGGCTACACCTATACATGTGCTCAGTAATACATGAGCATTACCTTCAATGCAGTGGGACCTGGTCTCCACCACCTTGGCCCCCTTGTTACTTGATTAGAATCTTTCTCTGTGAAGCCCATGTTTTAGCTAATATGTAACAATTTAACCCATTAAAGAATACCACAGCAGGGCATTTAGATATGGGAGAATGATGTTTGGGACCTGAATGGACGATCCTGGTCTTCCAGCGCAATGGGAAGCAAATTGATTCTCCTGGATAGGAACCCAAATCACTGGCTGGGTTTCATCAGCAAGGAAGGGAAGCATGCAATGATTAATCCATACGTGTTCTGGCAAAATGGCTGGCAGGTGCAGGGAATAGAGTGATATGGATTATATGTAGGCAGATAAGGGTTGGTCTTAGCGTCACGTTCAGCACAGACATGGGTCGAAGGGTGTGTTCCTGCACTGTTCTATGTTCTCTGGCCATGTTATGACAAATGTCTAGTTTCATTGGAGAGGCAAGTGCATGAAAACATGGTCACATCACAGGTCCATGACTGGCACCTACTTCATCATGTGAGGGAAGGCTGCTTGCATCCTTTTGAAAAAGGTACCATAGCCTGGCAACTCTTGCATGTGGTCTCAATGGACAACTGCAATACTCTTTGTACTAATCAGGTTTGTGCTTATGTCTGATGATACTTTACTGAACTGTATGCAAAAAAAAGAATTTCATTACATCTGTTCATGTGATAGTAAAGAACCTTTGACCACCCATGCACGGAGGTTTGTTGAACACTACCATTGCTGCTTCTGCTATATTAAGCAACCTATCAAGCCCCACTCAATCGGAGCTACAATGTAACCAGGCTGTGTTTGTCTGCCATAATTAGCATCGGTGAGAAGATCCATGGCATCTCTAGCAAGAAACTACAGGTTTAATGAGAATAACCAGGAAATCATTGAATTAATTAACTCTTGAACCCAGCTTAAATGAAGAAAGCTGGTATACTAACCTCTACAGCATAAGAGCAAAGAAGCCTTATTACAACTATATGGAGCTATATGGAGCTTTAGGACTGCTCTTTTCTCATCCACCAGAAGGTATAGAAGCTTGAAAGCATACCTCACCAGACTTGGGAACAGCTTCTCGCCCCCCCCCCCCCCCCCCCCCCCCAACCAACAACACCCTTTTAATCAGGCTTTTGAACAATCCATCCATAAGCTAAGGTACTGTACAATTCACTTCTACTCCACTGAGAACATTGGCCTTTGTCCAAAGGGACTGATGCGCTACAAAACTGAGAACAATAATCTGCACTCTACCTTCCCCTTTGCTTTATCTATTGTTCTTAGAGTTTGAACTGATTGCATTTATTTATGGTATATTTGAACTGTTTGGATAACATGCAAAACAAAGCATTGTGACAATAAACCTAACTGTTGATTCCTAAAGGGGATGCAATGAAGTTCACTGGTTGATTCTTAGTGTCTTTATACTGCCTTGAGTTGTCAATCTAAGTTCTCTGAAGTTTGAAAGAACAAATGGTGATCTTGTTGAAATTTCTAATTCTACAATCTTTAGAGAGCTAATTGTTAAAGTCATGTTAAACCTTGCACCATTTAAGGCAGATAATGTGTCTTAATGTGGGACTGTGAATCTTAAGTCTTAATGTGGGTCATCTACTCAAGTACATGCCACTCAATTAAAACATTCATATGTTTTTGGCAGGGAAATAGATACAGGACTAAACACAAAGTGCTGGAGGAACCATCCAGTCAGGCAGCATGTGTGGAGGGAATTGACAGGCGACGTTTCATGTCGGGACCCTTCAGATTTTTTCATCTCTCACAAAGCATATTAAATTTCTTTATTCTTTCTAATCAGAACAATGAATAATGTATACAAAATGAATGTTTACTCGTACTGTGCCTCTTATCGAAGTTGTGCAATGCAATTGTTTAAAAGATCGTAAAGCAGGCTAAATTTTGCAAAGGAAATCATGTAAAGTACATGTCCAAATAAACAGTGATAGATTGTGGAATTACTGCCGTAGCCATGTAATTGCTGAGGATATGTAACAGCAATCTGCGAGGAATGTATTATAACATTTCTCATGCTTTGAACCATTTTATGAATTGCTGTAAAACATTTTGTGGAGTTGGTAATTATTAGTCATAAAATTACTGGGAACTGTTGTATTTTTAGTGTAAACACACTTACGCACCACATCAGTCTACCACATTTGTAATTGAATAAAAGAAAAAAAACACTGCCGCATGTGATTTTCAAAGACGTTCCAGTAACAAGTCCTGTGCATTTTATGAAGTGTTTCATATTTCATACTAAAATTAAACAAAACGGGAAGGCAAACAAAATAGTCCAGTTACAATTATGACTAGTTGAGCCACCTTTATCTCTACTTATACCAATGACATACTAAAACATAATTCTTTTGCATAAGCACCACTCAGAAAAAGTTTACGTTTTAATATGCAGGCCAAATCTAACATCTGATATCTTGTCATATAGTGCATTTAATTAAAATATTCAGTATGGTTTGCCCAAGAACATGATGACTCCTATGTTCTCTATTTTCAAAAATAGAAAATACAATGTTGACATGACCTTGGTAAATGTATTTTGTTATTTCCCAATGAAGCCAGAAACCAAAAGAAATTGCAAGTTACATTGAGCCAGAGTCATACAGCAAGCAAACATGCCATTCAGCTCAACTCTTCTATGCCGACTCAAATCCCCCATCCAAACCTGTCCCCTTTCAACCCTTCTTGCCTATCTAAATGCCTTTTAAATGTAATTATACATGCCTCAACCACTTCATCTGGCAGTTTGTTCCTATGTATCCACCCTCCATGTGAAAATATTGCCCATCAGGCTCCTATTAAATCTTGCCACTCTCAACTTAAACCTTATGTCCTCTAGTTTTTTGATTTTCTCTTACCCTGGAGAAAAGACTGCATTCTCCTTGTCTATTCCCCTTGTGATTTTCTACACCTCTATAAAATCACCTTGAGGCCCCTACACTCCAAGGAATAGTTTTAGCTTGCCCAATCTCTCCCTGTAGCCCTCAAGGCCTGGCAACATGCTTGTTTTTTTCTCTGCATCTTCCCATCTCAATGGCATCTTTCTTTTAGCAGGATACTTCTATACTCATTTCCCTAATGAAGGCCAGAGTGTCAAAAGTCTTCACCTCCCTGTGATGCTACTTTCGGTGAATTGTATATATATA
This sequence comes from Rhinoraja longicauda, assembly GCF_053455715.1. NCBI lineage: Eukaryota > Metazoa > Chordata > Chondrichthyes > Rajiformes > Arhynchobatidae > Rhinoraja > Rhinoraja longicauda. Next base: position 43,648,634 of record NC_135959.1, on the reverse strand, counting down.
TATATATATATATATATATACATATCTTCTTATCTTACTAAAACTCTGATTTGTATGTATATTTGTAACAGTGATTATTTGTAACAGTGATTTCGGCTGATTTCTGCAAAACTGAACCGTAGCGCCACAATTTTTGCACCGCCCTAATCACACCGCTGGACGCTTGCCGAAAATGATATTTTTTATTTAATTCGGTCGTATATTTTTTTTAAGTTACAGAGGTTTAAAAGTTTTTTTTTTAAATCTCTTAATTCGGCTGATTTCGGCAAAAACGGTGAACCGTAGCGGCACGATGTTTGCACCGCATTAATCACCACGCTGAACGCCGCTGGAAAATGATATTTTTATTTGATTCGGTCGTATATTTTTTAAGTTACAGAGGTTTTAGTAAAAAAAAAAAAATCCCAGCCGTTTTTTCCATGGCCTTCAGCGTGTGACGTCAAAATGCCCATGTACCCGCCTCCTACTGATTTATTGAAGGCTTTCAGCGTGGCGCTGCTGTGCGTCTGTGCTCCTCTCTCCCCTTGCTTCTCTCCTCTCTCCCACACCCGGGAGATCCTCTCCCCGCTATCTCCCCCCCCCCCCCCCGGACCTTTCACTGATACGTTCCCCCCCCCCCGACCTTTCACTGATACGCTCCCCCCCCCCACCTTTCACTGATGCGCTCCCCCCCCCCCCCCCCCCCCCCCCCGACCTGTTGGTGCTGGGGGCAAGAGAGAGTAGGGGAAAGGGGTGTGCTGGGGAAAGGGGGGGTGGGGGAGAGTAAGAGTGTGTCTGGGGGAAGAGAGAATGGTGGCGGCGTCTGAGAATGGGGACTGGGGAGGGGGACAACAGGGGTCGTCCGGAGGGGGCTTGGTGGTGGGGGAAAGAGGGGTACTGTGAAAAGGGGAGGTCGTGGGGTAAGGGGGGGTGTGGGGAGAGTAAGATTGGGGTTGGGGGAGGAGAGAATGGGGGGTGTGGGAATAGGCCCAACCCACCTTTGCTAGTATACTTCTAGATTTCTCTGTTCTACAACACACATTCCCATGGCCCTAGCATTCACTAAAATGGTCCTGCACTGGTTTAACTTACCAATGTGCAACACCTCACACCCGAATTAAACTCCATTTGCCATTCCTTGGCCCACTTGCCCAGTTGACCAAGACCCCGAATGAATTTTTTGATAACCATCTTCATCGTATACAATACCATCTATTTTGGCAGCACTTGCAAACATACCAATCAAACCATCCTCTGAATATTTTAATTAAATGCACTATGACAAGATATCAGATGTTAGATATGGCCTGCATATGAAAATGTAAATGATTTATGTTAGATTTATCTGATGAATGTGATTTTGGACAGAATTCACTTTTACAGCCAAAATGTTTATAAGATGTAACTTTCCCATTTCAGAACAAGAGTCAGGAAGGCAGAATTCAGAAAAATATTTTTCATTTTAAGGTTTAACATTCAAGAACCTTGTCTCCCCAGAATAATAGTGAACTAAAATTTTAGCCTAGACAGTCAATCCGCTGAGTTACTGCAACATTTTATGTCTATCTTTGGTTTAAACCAGCATCTGCAGTTCCTTCCTGCAACTAAAAATTTAGTCATGCAGCCAAGCAGGTAGAAAAATATTTAATGTGTAACAACAGTTGTATTAGTTCAGCAGCACTTGAATAGAAATCAAAAAGTAAAGAAAGATTTAAAATATTATCTAAGTTTAGGGCTTTTCATTAGAATTTATTAAATAATTGCATCACTTTTATTTTGGAATAAAAGTGTCTAAACAGGTTACAACCAGGGTTAGAATGCAGATTTCTGATTAACATCCAGTGTTTTACATAAAGTGTTGATTTAGGAATGAGGTAGTTGGGCTGAAGGG